>NC_079399.1:23767873-23897448 GCF_029220125.1 Pseudoliparis swirei | reverse complement strand
AACATCTTTGATGGGACGCGTCTCGGCCAATCAGCGTTCAGATGTCCACAGCGTTTGGGGCCCGCTACATCTACTGCAGTCATGTTGCACGTTGTATCGATACTAACAAGTTATCCGTACGTTAAAAATGATATGAGTTAGCATATCTTTAGTATCTACACTTAATTAAAAGAGCGCGGGATCAGAGCGCACGCGCTGCCCGCGTCAAGCTGTCTGCAGGCACTGTCTTCGGTTTTTTATTTTTATTAGACGGAAGTGAAATGTTAAGTTCCTTGTCTCCAATGCAGACAGTCAGTAAAGTTATGTAACTACAGCTGCTCATCCTGAAGGAACTATCTCATCTGCTCAGATACAGACTAAAGGCCTCATAGTGTATAGCCAATGCTATGATGGCACCATGCAGTTTCATAAATATCTTGTTGTGGGCTAATTCTAATATTACTGACATTTGTTAAGTGTTGTGTAAGTGTTTTTGTGCCAAGCTCTCTCCCGTTACTCGTGTGTATTCTGCCTGTTCTGACCCGCCTGCCCTGACCTCCGATTCTCTGCCTGCACCTTTTTGGACTTGTTTGCTTTTTGGTGACTATTTCTACTCCGAGAAGAGTTGTTGGCGGGGGGGGGGGGGGGTGCTAGTGACTATTTTTTTGCTCCATCCCAATGCGCGCAGACCGGCGTCGGAGCTCTGCAGCGGAACAATCGATCGGCGTATTGAGCACCCCTGTATTCAAGCATTAAATAGCCGAGAGGTTTTTTCAGCGTGAGGAATTCGATGTGTGGCGGGAGTGCGTGAGATAAGACCGAAATGCGTGAGTCTCACGCTCAATGCGTGAGTCTCACGCTCAATGCGTGAGACTTGAGAGCCCTGCAACTAATAACACATAAACAACCCTCGCCCACTTCCAAGTTGTTTCTTGGTGTAAAACATAAGAACGATGAAGCTTCAGTAAGCTCGCGCAGCACGAAGAGGCGGGAGAAACAGCTGTAGAGAAGGTAAGTAACGTCCGCTCGCTTTGGGGTGCTGTGTGTTGATAGAAGTGTGTCGGAGTTAAAGAGAAAACAGTTCATGAAGGCTCGCGCCGTTTAGCTGGCGGACAAGACATTCTCCGTGACGTCAGTCACCATGGAAACATTGTCTGCGCTTTGATGTCGTGACGTCACGGAGCAGAGTTAGTATATAGCAGTGATGTGAGCCTCAGGAGGAGTGGGGGGGTGGTCCCCTCGTCCCAGGCGGAGTTGACTCCTTAAGTCTTGTGGCGTTTCGCTGAGTCACCTCGTGTGATTCTCCTACATTAGCTGCATCCCTCGGGTGGGGGGGATCCTGGCGGCCTCACAGAAAGCGGTGGGATTGACTTGTGGATCCCACAGAAGGAGCGGGTCACCCCTCCCGGGATGGGGCGGTTTGGTGGGAGTCACCTCGTGTGGTTCTCCTACACCTCATCCCGGGGTGGGGTGGGGTTCACAGAAGGGCGGATCGGCTCGGAGAGCCGGTCATTCAACAAAAGCAGCCTGAACTCAGATTATATATAATATATATGTGTGTATATATATATATATATATATATAATGGGCTGTGTGTGTGTTTCAGTGTTTCAAAGCCAAGGGGGTTTCACCTCAAACACACATCTGTAAAGTTATGTAACTCTTTTATTGCTCACACTGAAGGAACTTTGTATCATCTGGTCAGATACTAACAAAAAGCCACATTGCCGTGTATAATCAATGCTATCATGGCTATCAAGTAGCCTAGTGCTGTCAATCGATTAAAAAAAATTTACTAATTAATCGCACATTTTGAAATTGCGATTAATTAATCGCGATTAATCGCAGTTAAAAGTTCATTCTTTTTAAAGATAACGTCATGTGTTGTATTATAATGTGATGTGATGTAATATAATGTCATGTGATGTAATATAATGTCATGTAATATGTCATGTGATGTAATGTAATATGTCATGTGATGTAATGTAATATAATGTCATGTGATGTATTATGTCATGTGATGTATTATGTCATGTAATGTAATATAATGTCATGTGATGTAATGTAATATAATGTCATGTGATGTATTATAATTAGGGCTGTCAATCGATTAAAAAAATTAACTAATTAATCGCACATTTTGAAATTCATTAATCGCAATTAAAAGTTAAAAGTTCATTCTTTTTAAAGACCGAACTTCACACAGAGCTGTGTTTTCAAAGAGGCTCCTACCTATAAAGTGCCAGCGAGGTATTTAATATTGTGGATGATAAATTGTTTCTTCAGTGAAACATCAGATTAGTAAAAAAAAGAAGTATATTGAGACCCCATTGGTCCTGTCATCTTTACCACTGAACAGCAGAACCAGTGGCCTTGATAACTGACTGACATTCACATATGTCACGTTAACCCTCTGGAGGCTGGGGGCATTTTATACATTTTACAAAAACATGTAAATTCACCTTTTAAAGGCGTTTGCATGTGACACACCCCCACGTGTTCTACATCAAACATTCCAGAACAATCTCATCTCTATTCAATGAGGCTCAGTGTCCTGGTGCCGTGTTCTCTGCTCTCTGACTGACAGGCTGCTAATGAGCCTCACCTGTGAGGTGGGAGGTCCTTGTGATTTACTGAGTGTTCATTGGTTGTTTTTTCCCCAAAATGTTGACAGACAAACGGATTGACCAATCACGGTGAAGGTTTCGTGTGACGAGTTCTTTCCGCCCCGCGTCCCCCGACACGTCGCCCCTCCGTTCCTCTGTGTATCAGAGGGGGAGACGGGAGGAAGGAGGAGCAGGAGGAAACCCGACTGATTCATCCACGAGTTTAAACTCATTTCTGCTTCTTATTTTCGCGGAAAAATAATTGTTTTAAAAACGGAAATAGTGTTAAACCGTACTGCTGCGGTTTGACACTCGGTTTGAGTGTAAAAACTTCAACGAACACCGGAAGTAAACAAAGTTGCGTTAATTGCGTTAAAATATTTTAGTGCGTTAACGCGGCCAAATTAATCGCATAGATTAACGCGTTAACGCTGACAGCCCTACTATCAAGTGTTGAAAAAGTTGGTAAAAAAGGAACCAAATAGAACTTTTATTTATTACTATTATAGATAAATATACCAGTATCGTATTTATGGTATCATACGTATTTTATGGTATTGTATTGAATTCTGGTCTCGTGGTAGTATCATGATATGGCAGGTATTGTCTCACAGATCGTGACAACCAGGTAGAGGAGAACAGACTCCAGGCTCACAGCACAAGACTTGAAGACTTGTTCAGGCCAAGAAGTTGGTTCATGAATGACCATATTATATATCATGACAATTTATATTTATTACTATTATTATAGGGCCCGATCACTGACTTAGTGACAATGGTGGACCTATTGTTCTCTTAAAATGTTTATTTTTATGTAGATTTGTGGTCAGAACAATTAAATGACCGTAGTTCATACATGTGGCGACAAAAGAAAGTCACCAGCACAGTCCCCCCCCCCCCCCATGTCACCTTTTTCACTCCTCGTGAGTTTGCAGGCATATATATATATATATATATATAGCTGTATATATATATATATATATACATGCCTCATCTCCTTCTATCTCTAAGGCTCCATGAGCTCCACCAACAGAGCCTCTAACCAGAAGCAGCTGGTCTCCTGTGAAGCTGGGAGCTGATTGGCTCATGAGGAGAACTGCTCTTCTTCAAGTGGCTCCAATCCGACAGCTTCATGTCTTTGTGACCTTTGTTAACGGGCTTCACCCGGTGAGCCGACCGCGGCACGCCAGAACCCAACACCAGACCACCGGATCAGAGCCCAACACCAGACCACCGGATCAGAGCCCAACACCAGACCACCGGATCAGAGCCCAACACCAGACCACCGGATCAGAGCCCAACACCAGACCACCGGATCAGAACCCAACACCAGACCACCGGATCAGAGCCCAACACCAGACCACCGGATCAGAACCCAACACCAGACCACCGGATCAGAACCCAACACCAGACCACCGGATCAGAGCCCAACACCAGACCACCGGATCAGAGCCCAACACCAGACCACCGGATCAGAACCCAACACCAGACCACCGGATCAGAACCCAACACCAGACCACCGGATCAGAGCCCAACACCAGACCACCGGATCAGAGCCCAACACCAGACCACCGGATCAGAGCCCAACACCAGACCACCGGATCAGAGCCCAACACCAGACCACCGGATCAGAACCCAACACCAGACCACCGGATCAGAGCCCAACACCAGACCACCGGATCAGAGCCCAACACCAGACCACCGGATCAGACCTGCTGTAAACGAGCTGCTTCTGTGGACCGACCAATCGGCTCAGGGAGGAGCACCATGTGACCCACGAGGCTCAGGAGGACCGGACCTCCACACTGAACACGCCTGGTTCTGGTCCACAGCGTGACGGGTCAGACACCACGAGGACTCACTTGGTTTCTACTGTGACTGGTAGAACTTTAATACACGTCAGAGAACATGGAGATGAGCGATGTTCATTGTTGCTGAGACTAGTGGGTCACATGAGGGTTCAGTGGGACTCCTGGTTCTGGACCCCGGGTCAGGGTGAAGGACTCCTGGTTCTGGACCCTGGGTCAGGGTGATGGACTCCTGGACGAAGGTCCCCGGGTCAGGGTGAAGGACTCCTGGTTCTGGACCCTGGGTCAGGGTGATGACTCCTGGTTCTGGACCCCGGGTCAGGGTGATGGACTCCTGGACGAAGGTCCCCGGGTCAGGGTGAAGGACTCCTGGACGAAGGTCCCCGGGTCAGGGTGATGGACTCCTGGTTCTGGCCCCCAGGTCAGGGTGATAGACTCCTGGTTCTGGCCCCCAGGTCAGGGTGATGGACTCCTGGTTCTGGCCCCCAGGTCAGGGTGATGGACTCCTGGACGAAGGTCCCCGGGTCAGGGTGATGGACTCCTGGTTCTGGCCCCCGGGTCAGGGTGAAGCACCCTTGGCGAAGGTCCCCGGGTCAGGGTGATGGACTCCTGGTTCTGGCCCCCAGGTCAGGGTGAAGGACTCCTGGTTCTGGCCCCCAGGTCAGGGTGATGGACTCCTGGTTCTGGCCCCCGGATCAGGGTGATGGACTCCTGGTTCCGGTCCCCGGGTCAGGGTGAAGGACTCCTGGACGAAGGTCCCCGGGTCAGGGTGAAGGACTCCTGGTTCCGGTCCCCGGGTCAGGGTGAAGGACTCCTGGTTCTGGACCCCGGGTCAGGGTGAAGGACTCCTGGTTCCGGTCCCCGGGTCAGGGTGAAGGACTCCTGGTTCTGGACCCCGGGTCAGGGTGAAGGACTCCTGGTTCCGGTCCCCGGGTCAGGGTGAAGGACTCCTGGTTCTGGACCCCGGGTCAGGTGAAGGACTCCTGGTTCCGGTCCCCGGTCAGGGTGAAGGACTCCTGGTTCTGGACCCCGGTTCAGGGTGAAGGACTCCTGGTTCCGGTCCCCGGGTCAGGGTGAAGGACTCCTGGTTCTGGACCCCGGGTCAGGGTGAAGGACTCCTGGTTCCGGTCCCGGTCAGGTGAAGGACTCCTGGTTCTGGACCCGGTTCAGCGTGAAGGACTCCTGGTTCCGGTCCCCGGGTCAGGGTGAAGGAGTCCTGGTTGTGGACCCCGGTCCAGGGTGAAGGACTCCTGGTTCCGGTCCCCGCGTCAGGGTGAAGGACTCCTGGTTCTGGACCCCGGTCAGGGTGAAGGACTCCTGGTTCCGGTCCCCGGGTCAGGTGAAGGACTCCTGGTTCTGGACCCCGGGTCAGGGTGAAGGACTCCTGGTTCCGGTCCCCGGGTCAGGGTGAAGGACTCCTGGTTCTGGACCCCGGGTCAGGGTGAAGGACTCCTGGTTCCGGTCCCCGGGTCAGGGTGAAGGACTCCTGGTTCTGGACCCCGGGTCAGGGTGAAGGACTCCTGGTTCCGGTCCCCGGGTCAGGGTGAAGGACTCCTGGTTCTGGACCCCGGGTCAGGGTGAAGGACTCCTGGTTCCGGTCCCCGGGTCAGGGTGAAGGACTCCTGGTTCCGGTCCCCGGGTCAGGGTGAAGGACTCCTGGTTCTGGACCCCGGGTCAGGGTGAAGGACTCCTGGTTCCGGTCCCCGGGTCAGGGTGAAGGACTCCTGGTTCTGGACTCCGGGTCAGGGTGAAGGACTCCTGGTTCTGGACCCCGGGTCAGGGTGAAGGACTCGTGGACGAAGGCCCGGCACATGGGGCAGTGCTGGAAGCGGCCCACGCAGCTGTCACACACACAGGCGTGTCTGCAGGGCAGCAGCACCTTGTTCACGGCGGCGTTCTGGCAGACCACACAGTCTCGGCCCCGCCCCCCCAACCGGGGCCCCGCCCCCTCCTCCGCTGGACTGGCCTCGGTGGATCGGGTCCTCTGCTCCACAGCCGGAGGCTCAGAGAGACCGTCAGCTGACATGAAGAGAGGCTGGGAAGACAAGGAGGAGCGTCAGTATCGTCTTAAAGGGCCAGTACGAAGAGCAACAGGTCTTAAAGGGCCAGTACGAAGAGCAACAGGTCTTAAAGGGCCAGTCCGAAGAGCAACAGGTCTTAAAGGGCCAGTCCGAAGAGCAACAGGTCTTAAAGGGCCAGTCCGAAGAGCAACAGGTCTTAAAGGGCCAGTCCGAAGAGCAACAGGTCTTAAAGGGCCAGTACGAAGAGCAACATTGACACCTGTTGCTGCCTGTTCATAATATCCAACGTGCATCAGCCTTTGTACTTCTACAGAGTCACATCAGTGTGTGTGTGTGTGTGTGTGTGCAGCTGACTGAGGTACCTTCAACTGGAACATGTTCCCTGTGGAGGTGAGGAGGTACTGGAACAGAACCCGAGCAGAAAGGCGGTGTCTGTCATCGGGAACGTGAATAACCGTCAGACTGGCCACCTGCAAGAGGAGAGACGCCACCATGGGGGCTTCAACTTTAGGCTTTAAGGCTTTCAGGTTAGTCTTTAAGTCTAAGTTTAGTCTTTAAGTCGAAGTTTAGTCTTTAAGTTTAGTCTTTAAGTCGAAGTTTAGTCTTTAAGTCTTTAAGGTTAGTCTTTAAGGTTAGTCTTTAAGTCTAAGTTTAGTCTTTAAGGTTAGTCTTTAAGTTGAGTCTTTAAGTCTAAGTTTAGTTTTTAAGTCTTTAAGGTTAGTCTTTAAGTCTAAGTTTAGTCTTTAAGTCTAAGTTTAGTTTTTAAGTCTTTAAGGTTAGTCTTTAAGTCTAAGTTTAGTCTTTAGGTTTAGTCTTTAAGTCTTTAAGGTTAGTCTTTAAGTCTAAGTCTTCAAGGTTAGTCTTTAAGGTTAGTCTTTAAGTCTAAGTTTAGTCTTTAAGTCTTTAAGGTTAGTCTTTAAGTCTAGGTTTAGTCTTTAAGGTTAGTCTTTAAGTCTAAGTTTAGTCTTTAAGTCTAAGTTTAGTCTTTAAGTCTTTAAGGTTCGTCTTTAAGTCTAAGTTGAGTCTTTAAGTCTTTAAGGTTCGTATTTAAGTCTAAGTTGAGTCTTTAAGTCTTTAAGGTTAGTCTTTAAGTCTAAGGTTAGTCTTTAAGTCTAAGTTTAGTCTTTAAGTCTTTAAGTTTAGTCTTTAAGTCTTTAAGGTTAGTCTTTAAGTCTTTAAATGGAGTCGGACTCACGATGTTGTAAACGTTTCGGGCTTCCGGCTCGGCTAGCGTCAGCACGGCTACGAGAGGGTAGCGTTGCCTTGGCAACGGCCCGAAGTCTGTGATCCCCTGGTCTGCAGGAATGTGTGTGTGGTGCTCCTGTGTGTCGTCACTGGCAACGCTGAGGGGGGGGGGGTCAAAGAGCCCAACAGGGGACACGTCTCCATCTTCATGATGACATCATAGCTCTAGAGTAGAGGCTCAGCATCCAGCCAGAGCTCCGACATCACTAATACACGTTCACTTTGTCTGGGTCCAATTATTACAACAAGCTACAGTGAGGAGACGGGCCACGTGAGGTCCGGGACCACGTGAGGTCCGGGTCCACGTGAGGTCCGGGACCACGTGAGGTCCGGGCCACGTGAGGTCCGGGCCACGTGAGGTCCGGGACCACGTGAGGTCCGGGACCACGTGAGGTCCGGGCCACGTGAGGTCCGGGTCCACGTGAGGTCCGGGCCACGTGAGGTCCGGGACCACGTGAGGTCCGGGCCACGTGAGGTCCGGGACCACGTGAGGTCCGGGCCACGTGAGGTCCGGGCCACGTGAGGTCCGGGCCACGTGAGGTCCGGGCCACGTGAGGTCCGGGACCACGTGAGGTCCGGGCCACGTGAGGTCCGGGCCACGTGAGGTCCGGGCCACGTGAGGTCCGGGCCACGTGAGGTCCGGGCCACGTGAGGTCCGGGACCACGTGAGGTCCGGGCCACGTGAGGTCCGGGCCACGTGAGGTCCGGGCCACGTGAGGTCCGGGACCACGTGAGGTCCGGGCCACGTGAGGTCCGGGCCACGTGAGGTCCGGGCCACGTGAGGTCCGGGACCACGTGAGGTCCGGGCCACGTGAGGTCCGGGACCACGTGAGGTCCGGGTCCACGTGAGGTCCGGGTCCACGTGAGGTCCGGGTCCACGTGAGGTCCGGGCCACGTGAGGTCCGGGACCACGTGAGGTCCGGGTCCACGTGAGGTCCGGGCCACGTGAGGTCCGGGACCACGTGAGGTCCGGGACCACGTGAGGTCCGGGACCACGTGAGGTCCGGGCCACGTGAGGTCCGGGGCCACGTGAGGTCCGGGACCACGTGAGGTCCGGGCCACGTGAGGTCCGGGCCACGTGAGGTCCGGGACCACGTGAGGTCCGGGCCACGTGAGGTCCGGGTCCACGTGAGGTCCGGGACCACGTGAGGTCCGGGCCACGTGAGGTCCGGGTCCACGTGAGGTCCGGGTCCACGTGAGGTCCGGGACCACGTGAGGTCCGGGACCACGTGAGGTCCGGGTCCACGTGAGGTCCGGGTCCACGTGAGGTCCGGGACCACGTGAGGTCCGGGACCACGTGAGGTCCGGGCCACGTGAGGTCTGGGTCCACGTGAGGTCCGGGTCCACGTGAGGTCCGGGTCCACGTGAGGTCCGGGTCCACGTGAGGTCCGGGCCACGTGAGGTCCGGGTCCACGTGAGGTCCGGGTCCACGTGAGGTCCGGGACCACGTGAGGTCCGGGCCACGTGAGGTCCGGGCCACGTGAGGTCCGGGTCCACGTGAGGTCCGGGACCACGTGAGGTCCGGGCCACGTGAGGTCCGGGGCCACGTGAGGTCCGGGACCACGTGAGGTCCGGGTCCACGTGAGGTCCGGGACCACGTGAGGTCCGGGCCACGTGAGGTCCGGGACCACGTGAGGTCCGGGACCACGTGAGGTCCGGGCCACGTGAGGTCCGGGTCCACGTGAGGTCCGGGACCACGTGAGGTCCGGGTCCACGTGAGGTCCGGGTCCACGTGAGGTCCGGGTCCACGTGAGGTCCGGGACCACGTGAGGTCCGGGCCACGTGAGGTCCGGGGCCACGTGAGGTCCGGGACCACGTGAGGTCCGGGACCACGTGAGGTCCGGGCCACGTGAGGTCCGGGTCCACGTGAGGTCCGGGACCACGTGAGGTCCGGGCCACGTGAGGTCCGGGCCACGTGAGGTCCGGGACCACGTGAGGTCCGGGACCACGTGAGGTCCGGGTCCCGTGAGGTCCGGGCACGTGAGGTCCGGGACCACGTGAGGTCCGGGTCCACGTGAGGTCCGGGTCCACGTGAGGTCCGGGACCACGTGAGGTCCGACCACGTGAGGTCCGGGACCACGTGAGGTCCGGGTCCACGTGAGGTCCGGGTCCACGTGAGGTCCGGGTCCACGTGAGGTCCGGGACCACGTGAGGTCCGGGACCACGTGAGGTCCGGGTCCACGTGAGGTCCGGGTCCACGTGAGGTCCGGGACCACGTGAGGTCCGGGTCCACGTGAGGTCCGGGTCCACGTGAGGTTCTTGAGCCAGACTCCGTGAGGTCCGGGACCACGTGAGGTCCACGTGAGGTCCGGGTCCACGTGAGGTCCGGGTCCACGTGAGGTTCTTGAGCCAGACTCCCAAAAAGACTGCTTGATGCTTCGGGTGGTTCAATAATAAATACCTATAATGTATATGTGGCCTAAATGTTTATTGTTGTTGTTGTGTTGTTAGCTATTTTGCACTTTTACTTTATTACTATATTATTACTACAATCACTTTATTACTACGATGTCTTTCTGTTTGACAAGAGAGAAACGTACTTTAGATCTTGTGTTTCAATAAAGTGACAATAAAGAGGACTTTGAGAAGAATGAATCACATGTTTTAGTGCTTTTCTCTACTCAAAGATACTTTTCAAGAAAAACAAGAATAAAAGATTAAAACAATTAAATAATTAGGATTAAATATATTATAAAAGCAAGTCTGAACCTTAATTATGACCATAACTTTGTTACCACAGTAAAGGATACTGGACGCTGTGGCAGTGGAGGTAGCGGAGCTGCAGTGCCTCCTGTAGCCGCAAGGGGGTGCTGAGCCGCGGGCGGTGTTGCTGCTGGTGGGCCTGCAGCGCCACCTGCAGGGCGCCGACCTCACAGCCCCAGAAACAGCTCAGGACACACGGCTCCAGACAGCCGGGCCTCAGGAACACCCCGTCTGGAAGGACGCGCATGCGCACACAGGGACACAGACACAGACACAGACACACACACACACACACACACACACACACACACACACACACACACACACACACACACACACACACACACACACACACACACACACACACACACACACACACACCATATAGAGCGTCTGAACCATTCATAACTTGCATATTTATAGTTTATGTACATGCTTTGTTGCTGAGAAGGGACACACAACACACACACACACTGACACAGAACACACACTAACACAACATACACACACACACACACAACACACACATAACACACACACACACAACACACACTAACACAACACACACACCACACACACAACACCCACTCCCTCCCTCCCTGTGGGGGCGGGGTCTCACCTGACACAGAGGCGGGGCCGGGGCCCAGCTCCAGGGTGAAGGGGTTGGTCGTCTGGACCATCTGCTTCTCCGGAGTCGGCAGGAGAGACTCGACCTCATCGGAGCTGCGGAGCATCACCGGGACATCGAAGCCACACCTGCCCCACAGAGGTCATGACATCACACACCTGACCACCAGAGGTCATCACATCACACACCTGACCACCAGAGGTCATGACATCACACACCTGACCACCAGAGGTCATGACATCACACACCTGACCACCAGAGGTCATGACATCACACACCTGCCCCACAGAGGTCATCACATCACACACCTGACGACCAGAGGTCATGACATCACACACCTGACCACAGAGGTCATGACATCACACACCTGACCACCAGAGGTCATGACATCACACACCTGACCACCAGAGGTCATGACATCACACACCTGACCACCAGAGGTCATGACATCACACACCTGCCCCACAGAGGTCATCACATCACACACCTGACGACCAGAGGTCATGACATCACACACCTGACCACCAGAGGTCATGACATCACACACCTGCCCCACAGAGGTCATGACATCACACACCTGACCACCAGAGGTCATCACATCACACACCTGACCACCAGAGGTCATGACATCACACACCTGACCACCAGAGGTCATGACATCACACACCTGCCCCACAGAGGTCATCACATCACACACCTGACCACCAGAGGTCATGACATCACACACCTGACCACCAGAGGTCATGACATCACACACCTGCCCCACAGAGGTCATGACATCACACACCTGCCCCACAGAGGTCATGACATCACACACCTGACCACCAGAGGTCATGACATCACACACCTGACCACCAGAGGTCATGACATCACACACCTGACCACCAGAGGTCATGACATCACACACCTGACCACCAGAGGTCATGACATCACACACCTGACCACCAGAGGTCATGACATCACACACCTGACCACCAGAGGTCATGACATCACACACCTGACCACCAGAGGTCATGACATCACACACCTGACCACCAGAGGTCATGACATCACACACCTGACCACCAGAGGTCATGACATCACACACCTGACCACCAGAGGTCATGACATCACACACCTGACCACCAGAGGTCATGACATCACACACCTGACCACCAGAGGTCATGACATCACACACCTGACCACCAGAGGTCATGACATCACACACCTGACCACCAGAGGTCATGACATCACACACCTGCCCCACAGAGGTCATCACATCACACACCTGCCCCACAGAGGTCATCACATCACACACCTGCCCCACAGAGGTCATGACATCACACACCTGACCACCAGAGGTCATGACATCACACACCTGACCACCAGAGGTCATGACATCACACACCTGCCCCACAGAGGTCATCACATCACACACCTGACCACCAGAGGTCATGACATCACACACCTGCCCCACAGAGGTCATGACATCACACACCTGACCACCAGAGGTCATGACATCACACACCTGCCCCACAGAGGTCATGACATCACACACCTGACCACCAGAGGTCATGACATCACACACCTGCCCCACAGAGGTCATGACATCACACACCTGACCACCAGAGGTCATGACATCACACACCTGACCACCAGAGGTCATGACATCACACACCTGCCCCACAGAGGTCATCACATCACACACCTGACGACCAGAGGTCATGACATCACACACCTGACCACCAGAGGTCATGACATCACACACCTGCCACAGAGGTCATGACATCACACCTGACCACCAGAGGTCATGACATCACACACCTGACCACCAGAGGTCATGACATCACACACCTGACCACCAGAGGTCATGACATCACACACCTGCCCCACAGAGGTCATCACATCACACACCTGACCACCAGAGGTCATGACATCACACACCTGACCACCAGAGGTCATGACATCACACACCTGACCACCAGAGGTCATGACATCACACACCTGACCACCAGAGGTCATGACATCACACACCTGACCACCAGAGGTCATGACAGGTCATTCACATGCTCTCTCTGACTCCTCTGGTGACTCTCCCTCCAACAGTAAACACAAAGTATTACAACATATTAAAACTACTGTTTACATGACCGTGTTCATGGGTTCACAAATAATGTTTAGACTTTAAAATAAGAAATATCAAACTGCCATCATCCTGCCATTATTACTATGTACGGCTCACTACAAATACCACTTGTGTATTTTCCATAGTTTGTACTTCAGACCATTTGAAACGGAGTTCTTTAAACTAATAACAATTATTCTCTTTACTTGTTTATATATTCGGCTAACATCTGTTTGTGATCCTCTGCCGGGGGTAATGCCCGGAGCGACCGCTGGGGGCGTGGCGGTGTGCACGGCATGAAGAGATCATGGAGTCACGGACCAATACGACAAGATCGAGAAGCTGCCGCAAGGGATTCAATCGAGGGAGAGGCTAACAAGAGAAACATCAGATGCTAAGCTAACGTGGATGTTCATACCACTCACCAGCCCAGCACCATGGCGGCGGTCACGAGGAAGCACAGCGACACCACCGTGATGTAGAACACTGGGGAGTACTCGAACATGGTCACCAGAAACACCGCTGCCATGTTATATCATTTATAGCACCGAATATATCCAAATCCTGTGATAAACAATCCCCATGACGGCCAGGACGGTAACTTCTCAAACCACTACGGTGGCCGAGAAGGTCACATTGTAATGGAGTTTACACAACAGAGCGCGAGACTATTTTAAATCATTTAAAAGTTTAGATTTAACAGCAATTTAAATTGCCTTAGAAGTATATGTTGGTTTTGACTATTGTATTACCTAGTTTAAGATGCAATTATAATTTAATGTTGTGACTGCGTCAAGTCACCGGAAGCTAGAACACTTGACTCATCGTTTTCACACTAAAAGCATACATTTAAAAAAGAAGAGGCTTGACGCTGGCTGCAAGGCACATTTTGATATTACACAAAAATGAAAGAGGAAAGAAAACGAATTAAATTGATTTACTTGTATACAGTTGTATTGTCATACGCTTATGAGGATTGCATTACATTTAGAGAATTATAAAAACGTATTCTTCCTTCGCGCATTGAGTTTATTTTGAAGGTTTCAACAGGAAGTAGATAGTTTTTGCCTTCAACTTGACGTAATGGTTGAACTGAGATTACGATCCTCGCTAGTACCGTTCATTGATTATTCCAGCGGTTGTGTTCTCGGGGAAACAGTCAGTGTGCCGCCAGGAGCGACGAATAACGGGATAAATGTGTTTTAACCGTCAGCTGTAATGTTCAGATGTCTGTCGGGGTCACCGCGGTCTGGCATGCAGATGCTTCCACCTGGGAGGAGCACTCCGTTAATCCTGTACTCCACGGTAGGGGTCTAGTGACGAGCTAACCCTAGTGATGAGCTAACCCAAGTGATGAGCTAACCCTAGTGATGAGCTAACCCTAGTGATGAGCTAACCCAAGTGATGAGCTAACCCTAGTGATGAGCTAACCCTAGTGATGAGCTAACCCTAGTGATGATAACCCTAGTGATGAGCTAACCCAAGTGATGAGCTAACCCTAGTGATGATAACCCTAGTGATGATAACCCTAGTGATGATAACCCTAGTGACGAGCTAACCCTAGTGATGAGCTAACCCTAGTGATGAGCTAACCCAAGTGATGAGCTAACCCTAGTGATGATAACCCTAGTGATGATAACCCTAGTGATGATAACCCTAGTGACGAGCTAACCCTAGTGATGAGCTAACCCTAGTGATGAGCTAACCCAAGTGATGAGCTAACCCTAGTGATGATAACCCTAGTGATGATAACCCTAGTGACGAGCTAACCCTAGTGATGAGCTAACCCTAGTGATGAGCTAACCCTAGTGATGAGCTAACCCAAGTGATGAGCTAACCCTAGTGATGATAACCCTAGTGATGATAACCCTAGTGACGAGCTAACCCTAGTGACGAGCTAACCCTAGTGATGAGCTAACCCAAGTGACGAGCTAACCCTAGTGATGATAACCCTAGTGATGAGCTAACCCTAGTGATGATAACCCTAGTGATGATAACCCTAGTGACGAGCTAACCCTAGTGATGAGCTAACCCAAGTGATGAGCTAACCCTAGTGATGATAACCCTAGTGATGATAACCCTAGTGATGATAACCCTAGTGACGAGCTAACCCTAGTGACGAGCTAACCCGAGCGATGAGCTAACCCTAGTGACGAGCTAACCCTAGTGATGAGCTAACCCTAGCGACGAGCTAACCCTAGTGATGAGCTAACCCAAGTGATGAGCTAACCCTAGTGATGAGCTAACCCTAGTGATGAGCTAACCCTAGTGACGAGCTAACCCTAGTGACGAGCTAACCCTAGTGATGAGCTAACCCTAGTGATGATAACCCTAGTGACGAGCTAACCCTAGTGATGAGCTAACCCTAGTGACGAGCTAACCCTAGTGATGAGCTAACCCTAGTGATGATAACCCTAGTGACGAGCTAACCCTAGTGATGAGCTAACCCTAGTGATGATAACCCTAGTGACGAGCTAACCCTAGTGATGAGCTAACCCTAGCGATGAGCTAACCCAAGTGATGAGCTAACCCTAGTGATGAGCTAACCCTAGTGATGATAACCCTAGTGACGAGCTAACCCTAGTGATGAGCTAACCCTAGTGATGAGCTAACCCTAGTGACGAGCTAACCCTAGTGATGAGCTAACCCTAGTGATGATAACCCTAGTGACGAGCTAACCCAAGTGATGAGCTAACCCGAGCGACGAGCAGCATGAACGAGACGCCGACTGTCCGCCACCAGAGCTCCGAGAACAACTCCGTCAGCAGCAGTGAATGGGACATGGCCAACGATGTGTTTGTGTCCGGCTACGAGGACCATCCTGGGGGGGACCGGGGGGTTGCTGGGGACGGGGACCTGGACGGGGACCTGGACCTGGATCTGGACCTGGATCTGGACCGGGACCTAGACCTGGAGCAAGCCGGCCTGGACGGACACCTGCCGCTCCGGTCCCAGGGCGGCTTGATGCTCGGCCTGGCCGGGGACGAATATTTGGGTTCCTCGTATCTGGAAATGGACCCAAACTACACGGAAAGTGACGGTAACGTCACCACCAAGAAGCGGATCCGGTCCAACAGCTCCCGGCACCGCGGCGAGGTGGTCACGGACCTGGGGCCGGAGGAGGTCCGCTGGTTCTACAAAGAGGACAAGCGGACCTGGAAGCCATTTGTCGGACACGACTCTTTAAAAATCGAGGTGGTCTACCGGAGGTTCGCCGAACAGAACCCGGACAAGGTCGAGCGGCCCGGGTCCGACGAGAGCCGGCAGCCGGACGGGGGGAGCGGGGGCCGGGGGGAGCGGGCGGCGCCCCGCGGCGGGGGGCGGCGGCTCCCGGTGTCCTCGGACAGCGAGCCGGACCCCCTGAGCGGCGGCGTGGAGGCCGTGTGTGTCCGCGGGGGGCTCTACGAGGTGGACGTCCGGGAGAAGGAGTGCTCCCCCGTGTACTGGAACCGTGAGCACGCCGCACGCATGAGATCACAACGCCGTCAGACCCACACACCACACAGCTCCTCCAGGTCCTGAGTCTCTAGGACCTGAACAACAACAACAAACAACTACTTTAGTGCTGCTGAGGACGTTTTTATTCATATTATTTGGAAATATGGAAATATTTTGTTTCTGATAAGCCCCCCCCCCACACACACACACACACACTCTTAAAGACACACACACTTGTAGACACACATACACACACAAACACACACACTTATAGACACGCGGTCTATACCGCTCTGTCCATTCACCTCACAGCATTGATCAGACAAGAAGACTCGCTTATCAACTCCATGACTATTGATCCAAACAGAACGAGGGTTCTGCTGGAGCCGACTTGAACACACTAGTGAGAACATATTCGCTGACGTGATGAACACTGGTTGTTTTGTTTTGTTTTGTTTCCATCGCAGACTTTTTTTTGCCTTAGGCGCTCGGGAAAACGGCTTAGGCGCGCGCCCACATGTTCTCTATGCAGCAAGAACCCTGCATACACACACACACACAAACACACACTTGCACACATACACACACTTATAGACACACATACAAACACACACATACACAAACACGCATACACACACGTACACAAACACACACACAGCTGGGCGGGTCGTTGGTTTGACATGTGTTACGAACTCAAACTGAACTTAAACTTGTTGTAAGCCCAACTCAAGCTTCCCCGTGTGAACGGCTGCAGAACAAGACCGGATCCCCGTGATGAGGGGCCAGTGGTTCACCGACGGCACGTGGCTCCCTCTGGAGGAGGACGAGAGCGACCACATCGAGATGGAACACCTGGCCCGCTGCCGGGGGCAACAGATGAGGGACACCTACGAGATGGAGGTGCTGCGCACCGCGGTGGACAGCAAGGACGGTGAGGCTAGAGGAGCGCCCGTGGTGTGTGTGTGTGGGCAGAGAGAGGGCTCAGGTGCTGAGGAAGTGTGTGTGCGAGCTCACCTGAGTCCCTGAGTGTGTGTTCAGCAGCTGACTGTGTGCCTGATGTCTGCAGCCATCCACAGCATGAAGCTCAGCAGGAGTCACGTGGACTGGCACAGCGTGGACGAGGTGTACCTGTACAGCGACGCCACCACCTCCAAGATCGCTCGCACCGTCACTCAGAGGCTGGGCTTCTCCAAAGGTACGTGGAGGGGTCCCGTCCCCCAGAGGTCAGGTGATGAGACATCGTGACCCGGGGTCCCGTCCCCCAGAGGTCAGGTGATGAGACATCGTGACCCGGGGTCCCGTCCCCCAGAGGTCAGGTGATGAGACATCGTGACCCGGGGTCCCGTCCCCCACAGGTCAGGTGATGAGACATCGTGACCCGGGGTCCCGTCCCCCAGAGGTCAGGTGATGAGACATCGTGACCCGGGGTCACGTCCCCCAGAGGTCAGGTGATGAGACATCGTGACCCGGGGTCCCGTCCCCCACAGGTCAGGTGATGAGAGATCGTGACCCGGGGTCCCGCCCCAGAGGTCAGGTGATGAGACATCGTGACCCGGGGTCCCGTCCCCCAGAGGTCAGGTGATGAGACATCGTGACCCAGGGTCACGTCCCCCACAGGTCAGGTGATGAGACATCGTGACCCGGGGTCCCGTCCCCCACAGGTCAGGTGATGAGACATCGTGACCCGGGGTCCCGCCCCAGAGGTCAGGTGATGAGACATCGTGACCCGGGTCCCGTCCCCCACAGGTCAGGTGATGAGACATTGTGACCCGGGGTCCCGTCCCCCACAGGTCAGGTGATGAGACATCGTGACCCGGGGTCCCGTCCCCCAGAGGTCAGGTGATGAGACATCGTGACCCGGGGTCCCGTCCCCCACAGGTCAGGTGATGAGACATTGTGACCCGGGGTCCCGTCCCCCACAGGTCAGGTGATGAGACATCGTGACCCGGGGTCCCGTCCCCCACAGGTCAGGTGATGAGACATCGTGACCCGGGGTCCCGTCCCCCAGAGGTCAGGTGATGAGACATCGTGACCCGGGGTCCCGTCCCCACAGGTCAGGTGATGAGACATCGTGACCCGGGGTCCCGTCCCAGAGGTCAGGTGATGAGACATCGTGACCCGGGGTCACGTCCCCCACAGGTCAGGTGATGAGACATCGTGACCCGGGGTCCCGTCCCCCAGAGGTCAGGTGATGAGACATCGTGACCTGGGGTCACGTCCCCCACAGGTCAGGTGATGAGACATCGTGACCCGGGGTCACGTCCCCCACAGGTCAGGTGATGAGAGATCGTGACCCGGGGTCCCGTCCCCCACAGGTCAGGTGATGAGACATCGTGACCTGGGGTCCCGTCCCCCAGAGGTCAGGTGATGAGACATCGTGACCCGGGTTCACGTCCCCCAGAGGTCAGGTGATGAGAGATCGTGACCCGGGGTCACGTCCCCCACAGGTCAGGTGATGAGACATCGTGACCCGGGGTCCCGTCCCCCACAGGTCAGGTGATGAGACATCGTGACCCGGGGTCCCGTCCCCCACAGATCAGGTGATGAGACATCGTGACCCGGGGTCCCGTCCCCCACAGGTCAGGTGATGAGACATCGTGACCCGGGGTCCCGTCCCCCACAGGTCAGGTGATGAGACATCGTGACCCGGGGTCCCGTCCCCCACAGGTCAGGTGATGAGACATCGTGACCCGGGGTCCCGTCCCCCAGAGGTCAGGTGATGAGACATCGTGACCCGGGGTCCCGTCCCCCACAGATCAGGTGATGAGACATCGTGACCCGGGGTCCCGTCCCCCACAGGTCAGGTGATGAGACATCGTGACCCGGGGTCACGTCCCCCACAGGTCAGGTGATGAGACATCGTGACCCGGGGTCCCGTCCCCCAGAGGTCAGGTGATGAGACATCGTGACCTGGGGTCACGTCCCCCAGAGGTCAGGTGATGAGACATCGTGACCCGGGGTCACGTCCCCCAGAGGTCAGGTGATGAGACATCGTGACCCGGGGTCCCGTCCCCCACAGGTCAGGTGATGAGAGATCGTGACCCGGGGTCACGTCCCCCACAGGTCAGGTGATGAGAGATCGTGACCCGGGGTCCCGTCCCCCAGAGGTCAGGTGATGAGACATCGTGACCCGGGGTCCCGTCCCCCAGAGGTCAGGTGATGAGACATCGTGACCCGGGGTCCCGTCCCCCAGAGGTCAGGTGATGAGACATCGTGACCCGGGGGTCCCGTCCCCCAGAGGTCAGGTGATGAGACATCGTGACCCGGGGTCCCGTCCCCCAGAGGTCAGGTGATGAGACATCGTGACCCGGGGTCCCGTCCCCCACAGGTCAGGTGATGAGACATCGTGACCCAGGGTCACGTCCCCCACAGGTCAGGTGATGAGACATCGTGACCCAGGGTCACGTCCCCCACAGGTCAGGTGATGAGAGATCGTGACCCGGGGTCCCGTCCCCCAGAGGTCAGGTGATGAGACATCGTGACCCGGGGTCCCGTCCCCCAGAGGTCAGGTGATGAGACATCGTGACCCAGGGTCACGTCCCCCACAGGTCAGGTGATGAGACATCGTGACCCGGGGTCCCGTCCCCCACAGGTCAGGTGATGAGACATCGTGACCCGGGGTCCCGTCCCCCAGAGGTCAGGTGATGAGACATCGTGACCCGGGGTCCCGTCCCCCACAGGTCAGGTGATGAGACATTGTGACCCGGGGTCCCGTCCCCCACAGGTCAGGTGATGAGACATCGTGACCCGGGGTCCCGTCCCCCAGAGGTCAGGTGATGAGACATCGTGACCCGGGGTCCCGCCCCACAGGTCAGGTGATGAGACATTGTGACCCGGGGTCCCGCCCCCACAGGTCAGTTGATGAGACATCGTGACCCGGGTCCCGCCCCCACAGGTCAGGTGATGAGACATCGTGACCCGGGGTCCCGTCCCCCAGAGGTCAGGTGATGAGACATCGTGACCCGGGGTCCCGTCCCCCACAGGTCAGGTGATGAGACATCGTGACCCGGGGTCCCGTCCCCCAGAGGTCAGGTGATGAGACATCGTGACCTGGGTCACGCCCCACAGGTCAGGTGATGAGACATCGTGACCCGGGGTCCCGCCCCCAGAGGTCAGGTGATGAGACATCGTGACCTGGGGTCCCGCCCCACAGGTCAGGTGATGAGACATCGTGACCCGGGTCCCGCCCCCAGAGGTCAGGTGATGAGAGATCGTGACCCGGGGTCACGTCCCCCACAGGTCAGGTGATGAGACATCGTGACCCGGGGTCCCGTCCCCCACAGGTCAGGTGATGAGACATCGTGACCTGGGGTCCCGTCCCCCAGAGGTCAGGTGATGAGACATCGTGACCCGGGTTCACGTCCCCCAGAGGTCAGGTGATGAGAGATCGTGACCCGGGGTCACGTCCCCCACAGGTCAGGTGATGAGACATCGTGACCCGGGGTCCCGTCCCCCACAGGTCAGGTGATGAGACATCGTGACCCGGGGTCCCGTCCCCCACAGATCAGGTGATGAGACATCGTGACCCGGGGTCCCGTCCCCCACAGGTCAGGTGATGAGACATCGTGACCCGGGGTCCCGTCCCCCACAGGTCAGGTGATGAGACATCGTGACCCGGGTCCCGCCCCACAGGTCAGGTGATGAGACATCGTGACCCGGGTCCCGCCCCCAGAGGTCAGGTGATGAGACATCGTGACCCGGGTCCCGTCCCCCACAGATCAGGTGATGAGACATCGTGACCCGGGGTCCCGTCCCCCACAGGTCAGGTGATGAGACATCGTGACCCGGGGTCACGTCCCCCACAGGTCAGGTGATGAGACATCGTGACCCGGGGTCCCGTCCCCCAGAGGTCAGGTGATGAGACATCGTGACCTGGGGTCACGTCCCCCAGAGGTCAGGTGATGAGACATCGTGACCCGGGGTCACGTCCCCCAGAGGTCAGGTGATGAGACATCGTGACCCGGGGTCCCGTCCCCCACAGGTCAGGTGATGAGAGATCGTGACCCGGGGTCACGTCCCCCACAGGTCAGGTGATGAGAGATCGTGACCCGGGGTCCCGTCCCCCAGAGGTCAGGTGATGAGACATCGTGACCTGGGGTCACGTCCCCCACAGGTCAGGTGATGAGACATCGTGACCCGGGGTCCCGTCCCCCAGAGGTCAGGTGATGAGACATCGTGACCCGGGGTCACGTCCCCCAGAGGTCAGGTGATGAGACATCGTGACCCGGGGTCCCGTCCCCCAGAGGTCAGGTGATGAGACATCGTGACCCGGGGTCCCGTCCCCCAGAGGTCAGGTGATGAGACATCGTGACCCGGGGTCCCGTCCCCCACAGGTCAGGTGATGAGACATCGTGACCCGGGGTCCCGTCCCCCAGAGGTCAGGTGATGAGACATCGTGACCCGGGGTCCCGTCCCCCAGAGGTCAGGTGATGAGACATCGTGACTCGGGGTCCCGTCCCCCACAGGTCAGGTGATGAGACATCGTGACCCGGGGTCCCGTCCCCCAGAGGTCAGGTGATGAGACATTGTGACCCGGGGTCACGTCCCCCAGAGGTCAGGTGATGAGACATCGTGACCCGGGGTCACGTCCCCCACAGGTCAGGTGATGAGACATCGTGACCCGGGGTCCCGTCCCCCACAGGTCAGGTGATGAGAGATCGTGACCCGGGGTCCCGTCCCCCAGAGGTCAGGTGATGAGACCTCGTGACCCGGGGTCCCGTCCCCCAGAGGTCAGGTGATGAAACATTGTGACCCGGGGTCCCGTCCCCCACAGGTCAGGTGATGAGACATTGTGACCCGGGGTCCCGTCCCCCACAGGTCAGGTGATGAGACATTGTGACCCGGGGTCCCGTCCCCCACAGGTCAGGTGATGAGACATCGTGACCCGGGGTCCCGTCCCCCAGAGGTCAGGATGAGACATCGTGACCCGGGGTCCCGTCCTCCAGAGGTCAGGTGATGAGACATCGTGACCTGGGGTCCCGTCCCCCAGAGGTCAGGTGATGAGACATCGTGACCCGGGGTCCCGTCCCCCAGAGGTCAGGTGATGAGACATCGTGACCCGGGGTCCCGTCCCCCAGAGGTCAGGTGATGAGACATCGTGACCCGGGGTCACGTCCCCCACAGGTCAGGTGATGAGACATCGTGACCCGGGGTCCCGTCCCCCACAGGTCAGGTGATGAGACATCGTGACCCGGGGTCCCGTCCCCCACAGGTCAGGTGATGAGACATCGTGACCCGGGGTCCCGTCCCCCACAGGTCAGGTGATGAGACATCGTGACCCGGGGTCCCGTCCCCCAGAGGTCAGGTGATGAGACATTGTGACCCGGGGTCACGTCCCCCAGAGGTCAGGTGATGAGACATCGTGACCCGGGGTCCCGTCCCCCAGAGGTCAGGTGATGAGACATTGTGACCCGGGGTCACGTCCCCCAGAGGTCAGGTGATGAGACATCGTGACCCGGGGTCCCGTCCCCCAGAGGTCAGGTGATGAGACATCGTGACCCGGGGTCCCGTCCCCCAGAGGTCAGGTGATGAGAGATCGTGACCCGGGGTCACGTCCCCCAGAGGTCAGGTGATGAGACATCGTGACCCGGGGTCCCGTCCCCCACAGGTCAGGTGATGAGACATCGTGACCCGGGGTCCCGTCCCCCACAGGTCAGGTGATGAGACATCGTGACCCGGGGTCACATCCCCTAGAGGTCAGGTGATGAGACATCGTGACCCGGGGTCCCGTCCCCCACAGGTCAGGTGATGAGACATCGTGACCCGGGGTCCCGTCCCCCAGAGGTCAGGTGATGAGACATCGTGACCCGGGGTCCCGTCCCCCAGAGGTCAGGTGATGAGACATCGTGACCCGGGGTCCCGTCCCCCAGAGGTCAGGTGATGAGACATCGTGACCCGGGGTCCCGTCCCCCAGAGGTCAGGTGATGAGAGATCGTGACCCGGGGTCCCGTCCCCCAGAGGTCAGGTGATGAGACATCGTGACCCGGGGTCCCGTCCCCCACAGGTCAGGTGATGAGACATCGTGACCCGGGGTCACGTCCCCCAGAGGTCAGGTGATGAGACATCGTGACCCGGGGTCACGTCCCCCAGAGGTCAGGTGATGAGACATCGTGACCCGGGGTCACGTCCCCCAGAGGTCAGGTTGTCTCTCATAGTCGCGGCGCCCCTTGATAGCTGAGAAGTTGGGTTGCCATAGCAACAGTAGCTCATAAGAGAGCACGTAGACACCGAGATCTCACGACATGTTTGCTCGTGGACATTTGGTTAAAAGTCCTGGAGACGTCCTGATTGGTCCCCCTGGTGACGGAGAGATGTTAGCCAACCGGCTGCTCTCATGAAGCTCAATGTGTAACATCACGCCACACCACCGACTCCAAAACTATTATAACTATTATTACTATTATAACTATTATAAAACTAACAGACAGACCAGGAGAGGTAGTTTAGTCATTTAGATGACCTTTAAATAACCCATGACTGATAGTCTTCATCCTGACTGATGGTCTTCATCATGACTGATAGTCTTCATCATGACTGATGGTCTTCATCATGACTGATAGTCTTCATCATGACTGATAGTCTTCATCCTGACTGATAGTCTTCATCATGACTGATGGTCTTCATCATGACTGATAGTCTTCATCATGACTGATGGTCTTCATCATGACTGATAGTCTTCATCATGACTGATAGTCTTCATCCTGACTGATGGTCTTCATCATGACTGATGGTCTTCATCCTGACTGATGGTCTTCATCAAGACTGATAGTCTTCATCCTGACTGATAGTCTTCATCAAGACTGATAGTCTTCATCATGACTGATGGTCTTCATCCTGACTGATGGTCTTCATCCTGACTGATGGTCTTCATCAAGACTGATAGTCTTCATCATGACTGATAGTCTTCATCATGACTGATAGTCTTCATCATGACTGATGGTCTTCATCCTGACTGATAGTCTTCATCATGACTGATAGTCTTCATCAAGACTGATAGTCTTCATCATGACTGATGGTCTTCATCATGACTGATGGTCTTCATCCTGACTGATGGTCTTCATCCTGACTGATGGTCTTCATCATGACTGATAGTCTTCATCATGACTGATGGTCTTCATCATGACTGATAGTCTTCATCCTGACTGATAGTCTTCATCATGACTGATAGTTTTCTTCATGACTGATGGTCTTCAGCCTGACTGATAGTCTTCATCATGACTGATAGTCTTCATCCTGACTGATAGTCTTCATCATGACTGATGGTCTTCATCCTGACTGATAGTCTTCATCAAGACTGATGGTCTTCATCATGACTGATAGTCTTCATCATGACTGATGGTCTTCATCATGACTGATGGTCTTCATCATGACTGATCAACGTCTGTTCTTCATGACTGAATAATGACTTTCATAACATAGATATAGACATCTGGAACAGTTTTAAATATAACAAAGTCACTATATCACGATGTAAAGCACTAATAAACACATTGAATGAAATAAGATGAACGGATAAACAGCTTTGAGGGGAGCTTGTTTGTAAAAGGGGCGTGGCTTGCTTGTGGGACACGTTGAGTCCCGAGTGGCCTTCGGGTGCTCTGCAGTGTGAAGGCAGAGGCTGGGTGGGTGTGTTGGCCCATGGAGTTTGTTATCTATGACCCCTGACCTCAGGTAACCATGGTCTCTGGCGTCCTCAGCCTCCAGCAGCGGGACACGCCTCCATCGGGGCTACGTGGAGGAGGCCGCCCCCGAGGACACGCCGCCCGAAACCACGCACATCGTGTTCGTGGTGCACGGCATCGGCCAGAAGATGGACCAGGGCCGCATCATCAGGAACACCAGCATGTGAGGCCCCCGGCGGCTCCAGTGAGCAGGCCCCTGGGGACCAGGATAATCATGTGGTTGTTCTGTAGGATGAGGGACGCGGCCCGCAAGATGGAGGAGAAGCACTTCTCTGACCGCACCACGGAACACGTGGAGTTCCTCCCTGTGGAGTGGAGGGCCAAGCTGTGTCTGGATGGAGGTATGGGCCCCCTGGCCCTGTAGCATGGCCCCTCGGCCCCTCGGCCCTGTAGCATGGC
The DNA here is from genome assembly GCF_029220125.1 of Pseudoliparis swirei. Lineage (NCBI taxonomy): Eukaryota > Metazoa > Chordata > Actinopteri > Perciformes > Liparidae > Pseudoliparis > Pseudoliparis swirei. The sequence continues at coordinate 23,871,836 of NC_079399.1, read as the reverse complement.
CCCTCGGCCCTGTAGCATGGCCCCTCGGCCCTGTAGCATGGCCCCTCGGCCCCCTGGCCCTGTAGCATGGCCCCTCGGCCCTGTAGCATGGCCCCTCGGCCCTGTAGCATGGCCCCTCGGCCCCCTGGCCCTGTAGCATGGCCCCTCGGCCCTGTAGCATGGCCCCTCGGCCCTGTTTTTTTAATTGAATGGCCCCAGGAGGAGCCTCATTGAGAGATAACATCTCCTTCCTGGCCAGACGAGCAGGAGCACATTAAACATCGTTTCAGACATTCAACATTAAACAGTGATGAACAATAAAAACAGGAAAAAAAGAAATTAAGTTACACATTTTATGTAAGAAAAATCTAATGAATTGTCAATATAGATGTCAGAGATGTATGTGTATCATCTGCAGACACGGTGGACTCCATCACCCCGGACAAAGTCCGAGGCCTCAGAGACATGCTGAACAGCAGCGCCATGGACATCATGTACTACACCAGCCCTCTGTACAGAGACGAGGTGAGGACACTGACGCCTCCTCCGCCTCCTCGCAGCTTGGAACTGCATTTTATACCACTAAACGTTGATCTGCTTCCTCTTCCTCAGGAGAATAGATGTTTAAATCAAGTCTTCATAAGCATGAAACATAACCACATGTATTTGAATCTTATTGAGACAATTAAAAATAGCTATAGAAACATTTTCAATTGAGATGTAAATTCATCCATAAGGAGAGAGGAGAGGAGAGAGGAGCTCAGTGTATCCTAAACATCCATAAGGAGAGAGGAGAGAGGAGCTCAGTGTATCCTCAGCGTCCATAAGGAGAGAGGAGAGAGGAGCTCAGTGTATCCTAAACGTCCATAAGGAGAGAGGAGAGAGGAGCTCAGTGTATCCTAAGCGTCCATAAGGAGAGAGGAGAGAGGAGCTCAGTGTATCCTCAGCGTCCATAAGGAGAGAGGAGAGGAGAGCTCAGTGTCTCCTAAGCGTCCATAAGGAGAGAGGAGAGAGGAGCTCAGTGTATCCTCAGCGTCCATAAGGAGAGAGGAGAGGAGCTCAGTGTCTCCTCAGCGTCCTTAAGGAGAGAGGAGAGGAGCTCAGTGTCTCCTCAGCGTCCATAAGGAGAGAGGAGAGGAGCTCAGTGTATCCTCAGCGTCCATAAGGAGAGAGGAGAGAGGAGCTCAGTGTATCCTCAGCGTCCATAAGGAGAGAGGAGAGAGGAGCTCAGTGTATCCTCAGCGCCCATAAGGAGAGAGGAGAGGAGCTCAGTGTATCCTCAGCGTCCATAAGGAGAGAGGAGAGAGGAGCTCAGTGTATCCTCAGCGTCCATAAGGAGAGAGGAGAGGAGCTCAGTGTATCCTCAGCGTCCATAAGGAGAGAGGAGAGAGGAGCTCAGTGTATCCTCAGCGTCCATAAGGAGAGAGGAGAGAGGAGCTCAGTGTATCCTCAGCGTCCATAAGGAGAGAGGAGAGGAGCTCAGTGTATCCTCAGCGTCCATAAGGAGAGAGGAGAGAGGAGCTCAGTGTATCCTCAGCGTCCATAAGGAGAGAGGAGAGGAGCTCAGTGTATCCTCAGCGTCCATAAGGGAGAGAGGAGAGAGGAGCTCAGTGTATCCTCAGCGTCCATAAGGAGAGAGGAGAGGAGCTCAGTGTATCCTCAGCGTCCATAAGGAGAGAGGAGAGAGGAGCTCAGTGTATCCTCAGCGTCCATAAGGAGAGAGGAGAGAGGAGCTCAGTGTATCCTCAGCGTCCATAAGGAGAGAGGAGAGAGGAGCTCAGTGTATCCTCAGCGTCCATAAGGAGAGAGGAGAGGAGCTCAGTGTATCCTCAGCGTCCATAAGGAGAGAGGAGAGAGGAGCTCAGTGTATCCTCAGCGTCCATAAGGAGAGAGGAGAGGAGAGCTCAGTGTCTCCTAAGCGTCCATAAGGAGAGGAGAGAGGAGCTCAGTGTATCCTCAGCGTCCATAAGGAGAGAGGAGAGGAGCTCAGTGTATCCTCAGCGTCCATAAGGAGAGAGGAGAGAGGAGCTCAGTGTATCCTCAGCCCATAAGGAGAGAGGAGAGAGGAGCCCAGTGTATCCTCAGCGTCCATAAGGAGAGAGGAGAGGAGCTCAGTGTATCCTCAGCGTCCATAAGGAGAGAGGAGAGAGGAGCTCAGTGTATCCTCAGCGTCCATAAGGAGAGAGGAGAGAGGAGCTCAGTGTATCCTCAGCGTCCATAAGGAGAGAGGAGAGAGGAGCTCAGTGTATCCTCAGCATCCATAAGGAGAGAGGAGAGAGGAGCTCAGTGTATCCTCAGCGTCCATAAGGAGAGAGGAGAGGAGAGAGCTCAGTGTATCCTCAGCATCCATAAGGAGAGAGGAGAGAGGAGCTCAGTGTATCCTCAGCGTCCATAAGGAGAGAGGAGAGAGGAGCTCAGTGTATCCTCAGCGTCCCCCTCAGCCTCTCAGCCTCTAGCAGCGTCTCCAGGTGAACCTGGTTCAGGTCTCACTATCAGAGCATCAAGAGGAAGGTCTCGAGTCTCCATGAGGTGACACGTGTTCCTGTGTGTTGTTGTTGTGTATCTGTGTGTTGTTGTTGTTGTGTATCTGTGTTCATGTGTGTTGTTGTTGTGCGTCTGTGTGTACTAGATTACCAGGGGTTTGACTCTGGAGCTGAATCGTCTGTACTCACTCTTCTGCTCGCGAAATCCAGAATTTAAGAAAAATGGAAAGGTGTCCATTGTGTCGCACTCTCTGGGCTGCGTCATCACCTTCGACATCATGACGGGTTGGGACCCCGTACGCTTTCACCAAGAAGCACCGGACCCGCAGGAAACCGAGGCGCGCTGGACGAGCGACGAAGAGCGCCACCTGCAGGAGCAGCTGAGACTCACGCGCCTCAGGTATGCACAAGTTATCTTCTCTGGAACCCGTGAAGAAGTGGACTGATGGGCGTCGGCTTACAGAAGCTTTCAGAGAAACGGCCAACGCAGGGTTGCATAAGCAGAGGTAGTATTTACTAGTGATTCACTTATTCACAGGACAGGTGATTCACTTATTCACAGGACAGGTGATTCACTTATTCACAGAACAAGTGATTCACTTATTCACAGGACAGGTGATTCACTGATTCACAGAACAAGTGATTCACTTATTCACAGAACAAGTGATTCACTTATTCACAGAACAAGTGATTCACTGATTCACAGGACAGGTGATTCACTTATTCACAGAACAAGTGATTCACTTATTCACAGGACAGGTGATTCACTTATTCACAGAACAAGTGATTCACTTATTCACAGAACAAGTGATTCACTTATTCACAGGACAAGTGATTCACTTATTCACAGAACAAGTGATTCACTTATTCACAGAACAAGTGATTCACTTATTCACAGAACAAGTGATTCACTTATTCACAGAACAAGTGATTCACTGATTCACAGGACAGGTGATTCACTTATTCACAGAACAAGTGATTCACTTATTCACAGAACAAGTGATTCACTGATTCACAGAACAAGTGATTCACTTATTCACAGAACAAGTGATTCACTTATTCACAGAACAAGTGATTCACTTATTCACAGAACAAGTGATTCACTTATTCACAGAACAAGTGATTCACTTATTCACAGAACAAGTGATTCACTTATTCACAGAACAAGTGATTCACTTATTCACAGAACAAGTGATTCACTTATTCACAGGACAGGTGATTCACTTATTCACAGAACAAGTGATTCACTTATTCACAGGACAGGTGATTCACTGATTCACAGAACAAGTGATTCACTTATTCACAGAACAAGTGATTCACTTATTCACAGAACAAGTGATACACTTATTCACAGAACAAGTGATTCACTTATTCACAGGATAGGTGATTCACTTATTCACAGAACAAGTGATTCACTTATTCACAGGACAGGTGATTCACTTATTCACAGGACAGGTGATTCACTTATTCACAGAACAGGTGATTCACTGATTCACAGAACAAGTGATTCACTGATTCACAGAACAAGTGATTCACTTATTCACAGGACAAGTGATTCACTGATTCACAGGACAGGTGATTCACTTATTCACAGAACAAGTGATTCACTTATTCACAGAACAAGTGATTCACTGATTCACAGGACAGGTGATTCACTTATTCACAGAACAAGTGATTCACTTATTCACAGAACAAGTGATTCACTTATTCACAGAACAAGTGATTCACTTATTCACAGGACAAGTGATTCACTTATTCACAGGACAAGTGATTCACTTATTCACAGAACAAGTGATTCACTTATTCACAGAACAAGTGATTCACTTATTCACAGAACAAGTGATTCACTTATTCACAGAACAAGTGATTCACTTATTCACAGAACAAGTGATTCACTGATTCACAGAACAAGTGATTCACTTATTCACAGAACAAGTGATTCACTTATTCACAGAACAAGTGATTCACTTATTCACAGAACAAGTAATTCACTTATTCACAGAACAAGTGATTCACTTATTCACAGAACAAGTGATTCACTTATTCACAGAACAAGTGATTCACTTATTCACAGAACAAGTGATTCACTTATTCACAGAACAAGTGATTCACTTATTCACAGAACAAGTGATTCACTTATTCACAGAACAAGTGATTCACTGATTCACAGAACAAGTGATTCACTGATTCACAGAACAAGTGATTCACTTATTCACAGAACAAGTGATTCACTTATTCACAGAACAAGTGATTCACTTATTCACAGAACAAGTGATTCACTTATTCACAGAACAAGTGATTCACTTATTCACAGAACAAGTGATTCACTTATTCACAGAACAAGTAATTCACTTATTCACAGAACAAGTGATTCACTTATTCACAGGACAAGTGATTCACTTATTCACAGGACAAGTGATTCACTTATTCACAGAACAGGTGATTCACTGATTCACAGGACAGGTGATTCACTTATTCACAGAACAGGTGATTCACTTATTCACAGAACAAGTGATTCACTTATTCACAGGACAAGTGATTCACTTATTCACAGGACAAGTGATTCACTTATTCACAGAACAAGTGATTCACTTATTCACAGGACAAGTGATTCACTTATTCACAGGACAAGTGATTCACTTATTCACAGAACAAGTGATTTCACTTATTCACAGAACAAGTGATTCACTTATTCACAGAACAAGTGATTCACTTATTCACAGAACAAGTGATTTCACTTATTCACAGAACAAGTTATTTCACTTATTCACAGAACAAGTTATTTCACGTATTCACAGGACAAGTGATTCACTTATTCACAGAACAAGTGATTCACTTATTCACAGAACAAGTGATTTCACTTATTCACAGAACAAGTGATTTCACTTATTCAAAGAACAAGTGATTTCACTTATTCACAGAACAAGTGATTCACTTATTCACAGAACAAGAGATTCACTTATTCACAGAACAAGTGAATCACTTATTCACAGAACAAGTGATTCACTGATTCACAGGACAGGTGATTCACTTATTCACAGGACAGGTGATTCACTTATTCACAGAACAGGTGATTCACTGATTCACAGAACAAGTGATTCACTGATTCACAGAACAAGTGATTCACTTATTCACAGGACAAGTGATTCACTGATTCACAGGACAGGTGATTCACTTATTCACAGAACAAGTGATTCACTTATTCACAGAACAAGTGATTCACTTATTCACAGAACAAGTGATTCACTGATTCACAGGACAGGTGATTCACTTATTCACAGAACAAGTGATTCACTTATTCACAGAACAAGTGATTCACTTATTCACAGGACAAGTGATTCACTTATTCACAGGACAAGTGATTCACTTATTCACAGGACAAGTGATTCACTTATTCACAGAACAAGTGAATCACTTATTCACAGAACAAGTAATTCACTTATTCACAGAACAAGTGAATCACTTATTCATAGAACAAGTGATTCACTGATTCACAGGACAGGTGATTCACTTATTCACAGAACAAGTGATTCACTTATTCACAGAACAAGTGATTCACTGATTCACAGGACAGGTGATTCACTTATTCACAGAACAAGTGATTCACTTATTCACAGAACAAGTGATTCACTTATTCACAGGACAAGTGATTCACTTATTCACAGGACAAGTGATTCACTTATTCACAGGACAAGTGATTCACTTATTCACAGAACAAGTGAATCACTTATTCACAGAACAAGTAATTCACTTATTCACAGAACAAGTGAATCACTTATTCATAGAACAAGTGATTCACTGATTCACAGGACAGGTGATTCACTTATTCACAGAACAAGTGATTCACTTATTCACAGAACAAGTGATTCACTGATTCATAGAACAAGTGATTCACTTATTCACAGAACAAGTGATTCACTTATTCACAGAACAAGTGATTCACTTATTCACAGAACAAGTGATTCACTTATTCACAGAACAAGTGATTCACTTATTCACAGAACAAGTGATTCACTTATTCACAGAACAAGTGATTCACTTATTCACAGAACAAGTGATTCACTTATTCACAGAACAAGTGATTCACTTATTCACAGAACAAGTGATTCACTGATTCACAGAACAAGTGATTCACTGATTCACAGAACAAGTGATTCACTGATTCACAGAACAAGTGATTCACTTATTCACAGAACAAGTGATTCACTGATTCACAGAACAAGTGATTCACTTATTCACAGAACAAGTGATTCACTGATTCACAGAACAAGTGATTCACTTATTCACAGAACAAGTGATTCACTTATTCACAGAACAAGTGATTCACTTATTCACAGAACAAGTGATTCACTTATTCACAGAACAAGTGATTCACTTATTCACAGAACAAGTGATTCACTTATTCACAGGACAAGTAATTCACTTATTCACAGGACAAGTGATTCACTTATTCACAGAACAGGTGATTCACTGATTCACAGGACAGGTGATTCACTTATTCACAGAACAGGTGATTCACTGATTCACAGGACAGGTGATTCACTTATTCACAGAACAGGTGATTCACTTATTCACAGAACAAGTGATTCACTTATTCACAGGACAAGTGATTCACTTATTCACAGGACAAGTGATTCACTTATTCACAGAACAAGTGATTCACTTATTCACAGGACAAGTGATTCACTTATTCACAGAACAAGTGATTTCACTTATTCACAGAACAAGTGATTCACTTATTCACAGAACAAGTGATTCACTTATTCACAGAACAAGTGATTCACTTATTCACAGAACAAGTGATTTCACTTATTCACAGAACAAGTTATTTCACTTATTCACAGGACAAGTGATTCACTTATTCACAGAACAAGTGATTCACTTATTCACAGAACAAGTGATTTCACTTATTCACAGAACAAGTGATTTCACTTATTCAAAGAACAAGTGATTTCACTTATTCACAGAACAAGTGATTCACTTATTCACAGAACAAGAGATTCACTTATTCACAGAACAAGTGAATCACTTATTCACAGAACAAGTGATTCACTGATTCACAGGACAGGTGATTCACTTATTCACAGAACAGGTGATTCACTGATTCACAGAACAAGTGATTCACTGATTCACAGAACAAGTGATTCACTTATTCACAGGACAAGTGATTCACTGATTCACAGGACAGGTGATTCACTTATTCACAGAACAAGTGATTCACTTATTCACAGAACAAGTGATTCACTTATTCACAGAACAAGTGATTCACTGATTCACAGGACAGGTGATTCACTTATTCACAGAACAAGTGATTCACTTATTCACAGAACAAGTGATTCACTTATTCACAGGACAAGTGATTCACTTATTCACAGGACAAGTGATTCACTTATTCACAGGACAAGTGATTCACTTATTCACAGAACAAGTGAATCACTTATTCACAGAACAAGTAATTCACTTATTCACAGAACAAGTGAATCACTTATTCATAGAACAAGTGATTCACTGATTCACAGGACAGGTGATTCACTTATTCACAGAACAAGTGATTCACTTATTCACAGAACAAGTGAATCACTTATTCATAGAACAAGTGATTCACTTATTCACAGAACAAGTGATTCACTTATTCACAGAACAAGTGATTCACTTATTCATAGAACAAGTCCTCCTCTGACAGACGGATGCCCTCTTCATGCCATGTGCTCAGTGGAGGAGCAGCTCGTCTGTCAGTCAGAGGGTGGTGGTTCCACGCCCATGTGTCCTTGGGCTGGACTCTTCACCCCTATGCATGATGCACAGTGCCTGGTGGCCCCATCAGGGTGATGATGACACAGAGTGTTCAAGGACTAGAAGAAGTACGTTTCCTGATCCTGAACTCGAGTCGGGTTTAGCTTGGAGCCAGAGAGCGACCGGAGGTAACGCTCTGCTTCTGCTGCTCCAGTTGTTTTAAAAGGGGCTGCTATCAAATATTTTTACTGCAACATTTTTTTGTAGATATTTGGATCATCTAAATTTAATAGGAAATAAAAAGTAAAAAGGTATTTATGTTTTTAGTTACGTAAGAAGACCAATCATAAAAGTAGACATATATACACAGTATATAAACCTAATAATAATGACAGTATTTAAAGTCCAAGTGGTACATGCTGCTTGTGGATCAGACTATGAGCCTGTCAGCGTACTCTGGTGGTCTCTGGTAAAGTAATGAGGCGATCGTCCATCACCTCCTTCCCCATAGTCCTCCATCAGTAATGGACTCATACCTGGACACTCAGGAATCAGGAAGTCTCAGAACCCCCCCTGATGCGCCTCTCTTGATGAAATCAAACACTTCCTGTGTCCACCAATGTGACCGTGGTGGGGTGCAGGAACCAAGGTGCTCAGTGCCGCTGTGGGCCGGGTAACGTTGCTGTGCCGGGTAACGTTGCTCTGCCGGGTAACGTTGCTCTGCCGGGTAACGTTGCTGTGCCGGGTAACGCTGTTTCGCCGGTAACGTTGCTCTGCCGGGTAACGTTGCTCTGCCGGGTAACGTTGCTGTGCCGGGTAACGTTGCTCTGCCGGGTAACGTTGCTGTGCCGGGTAACGTTGCTCTGCCGGGTAACGTTGCTCTGCCGGGTAACGTTGCTGTGCCGGTAACGCGTTGCTGCCGGTAACGTTGCTCTGCCGGTAACGCTGTTGCTGCCGGGTAACGTTGCTCTGCCGGTAACGCGTTGCTGCCGGTAACGTTGCTCTGCCGGTAACGTTGCTGTGCCGGTAACGTTGCTGTGCCGGTAACGTTGCTGTGCCGGTAACGTTGCTGTGCCGGTAACGTTGCTCTGCCGGGTAACGTTGCTCTGCCGGGTAACGTTGCTCTGCCGAGTAACGTTGCTCTGCCGGGTAACGTTGCTGTGCCGAGTAACGTTGCAGTGCCGAGTAACGTTGCTGTGCCGGGTAACGTTGCTCTGCCGGGTAACGTTGCTGTGCCGGGTAACGTTGCTGTGCCGGGTAACGTTGCTCTGCCGGGTAACGTTGCTCTGCCGGGTAACGTTGCTGTGCCGAGTAACGTTGCTGTGCGATGTTGCTGTGCCGAGTAACGTTGCTCTGCCGGGTAACGTTGCTCTGCCGGGTAACGTTGCTGTGCCGGGTAACGTTGCTGTGCCGGGTAACGTTGCTCTGCCGGGTAACGTTGCTCTGCCGGGTAATGTTGCTCTCGGTAAATAAGACTCAGTAAGACTCTGTAGGACTCACCAGACATGCACCCTTCATTGGAGTCATTGTAATCAATGTTGTGTCCTCCCAGGTTGAGGGACTTGGAGGATCAGTTCCAAGGTCTGCAGACCTCCATGTGTGCAGGGCCAGCCCTGAAGTTCAAGGTACAGTACCGTGTCCGTCACCGGTCGTCATCGGCACGCAGCCCACATCTGGTTCAGAGCCAAAACCCTCAAACTAATTACAACCCAGAGCCACTTATTTAACCCCAGCTGACCTTGGGCGAAGGCGGGGTCGTGGTCCATCGTCGGGCACATCTAGAGACAGACGAGCATTCACACTCACGCCTACGGACACGTTAGAGTCCGTAGGCGTGAGTGTGTCTTTGGCCTGTGGGACTGGAGACACCTGCATGGGGAGACCCACAGCCCCTCGTGCATGAGAGGTGGCCCTACACCAGGCAGCCAATGAGAGGTGGCCCTACACCAGGCAGCCAATGAGAGGTGGCCCTACACTAGGCAGCCAGATAAAACTTCTGGTTCCAACTATGAACATTAGGATTCACCTTTCAGACATCTCAGTGGGGGATGTTCTCCAGACGTAGAGCTGACCCATGGCTGACCCTTAGAGGGTTTTTCCTGCATAGAGAAAATTCCGAGCGCCTAAGGCAAAAAAAAGTCTGCGATGAAAAAAAACAAAAAACCTGTGGTCATCACGTGCGAATATGTTCTCAATAGTATGTTTCAAGTCGGCTCCAGCCGAATCCTCGTTCTGTTTTGATCAATAGTAATCAAGTTCAGTGTTTCCCCTAGGTTTACAGCTTCAGGGGGGCGGGACTAGTGCCGCTAGCCATGTTGGTGCCCTAAGGTTAATTTAACACTGAGGTGTGCTCACCTGTGTGCGCGCATCACCGCTGAGCGAGGCGCGCGCCGGCATCGGAGATTTCCCCCTGTTATAATAGTAGGGGAAACACTGGAGTTGATAAGCGTGTCTTCTTGTCTGATCAATACGCAACTGTGAGGTGCGCGAATGGACCGAGTGGCCAGCTGCTGATCACTCACTCAACAGTCCGACCTGCACGAATAGACGGAATGTTTTTTTTTTTGGGAGCATCGAAGACCCATTTTGACCCAAGAAAAACCCTGCCCTTAGCTGACCCTTAGCTGACCCTTAGCTGACCCTTAGCTGACCCGTGGCTGACCAACTAACATAGTTCTGACCATTGAACTTCCAGCTTTGCAACCTCAACATTTGAGGAGCTTTTTTAAACATTTTCTCAAATAACTTGAGCCGTAGACTACTGTAACCACGCACCTGATAATAAAACCACATGTTTATAACCACATGTTTATAACATGTTTATAACATGTTTATAACGTGTTTATAACGTGTTTATAACCACGTGTTTATAACCACATGTTTATAACATGTTTATGACGATATGTTTATGACATGTTTATGACGACATGTTTATAACGACATGTTTATAACGACATGTTTATAACGAAATGTTTATAACGACATGTTTATAACGACATGTTTATAACAAGATGTTTTGACATTTGCAGTGTTCCTGCATGGTATGTATTATTGACGTGATCCAGAGTTCAGTTGATGTGTTAGGCCTTTTTTAGGAAGCTGGACATTGTGGACTCGTAAAGACTCAAACTGCCGAGTCATGAAACATCTTCTTACGGCACATTTCAAAGCCATTCGCCCAACAGAATGATTCAAAGCCACTTATTATAAACCCTCTAATTCAAACTACAAGCCAACACACTTCAGATCAGTGACTTGTATGTAGACATTTAAATCCAGGATCAGGTTGACCTCTGACCTCCGGGCAGCTGGATGTTGTGAGTTTGTTGTCCATTCTTTAGTCATCTTGCCAGACGTAACGTTCTGCATTCACATTAAACCAAACGTCCCTTCTGAAGGACTCATCTGATTGGTTCATGCAAAAACATCCAGAAGGTTATTGATGACGATTGCAAATACATGTTTCATACATATAATTGTTTAATTCTATTTTAATTAATTAAAAAACCAAAATACAACTTCTGAACTTTATGCATTTAGTTTGAAATTATTTTACAACATAACTATTTTTATTTAAATAAAAAAATATTGAAACTAAAAACAGCCTGATTTTATATTCAAGGTTTAGATTAAAACCAAAAAGCCAACATGTTGTACGCCACGTTGATGAATATCTAACACTTTGATGCTAACTGCAAATCCACGGCTTCGGCTTTTTCTCTCATCTTCAATTTAGAATTTTTTTTGTGTGGCAGATCGAAAATTTCTTCTGCATGGGCTCTCCTCTGGCGGTGTTCTTGGCGTTGAGAGGGATTCGGCCTGGGAACTTCGGCGTGCAGGGCCACATCCTCCCCACGGCCATCTGCAAACGCCTCTTCAACATCTTCCACCCCACGGACCCGGTGGTGAGCGACCCGACCCACGGCTGAGCGTCAGCACCCTGCCCCAACATGCCGCATGTTTAGGGGGACTAGGAGCCGACAGACAGACACCAAACCTTTGAATACACGCTGCTGTCAGCTCTCTCTTCCGGTAGCCAGCTTAGCAGCGAGCCATGGCTTCCTCCTCTTCCTCTCCCGGTCCCTCTTGCTCAGTGTGTCTCATGTCCAGTTATTCCTCTGCCTCCTCTAGTGATAAGGATACATGCAACACGTGTAGTGTATGTGTAGGTTGGAGGCAGGTCGAAGTGGGCTGGATGCTCCACACCTCCAACACTCCTGCCCTGGTGCTGGAGGGACCCTCTGGGCTGGGAGGGGGTCCGGGCTTGAGGGACCCTAGGGCTCTGGCCGTGGAGCATCAGGATCTGCGTCGGCCTGGAAGGAGCCAGCGTGTCTCAAAGCACGTGTTGTGTTTGTTTCAGGCGTACAGGCTGGAGCCGCTCATCTTGAAGCACTACAGCAACATCGCGCCTGTGCAGGTCCACTGGTGAGACACGAGGCTCTAGGACAGGCATCTACATGCATGACTGAGGTTATCCACAACCTCTATCTCTCTGTCTGTCTATCTATCTGTCTCTCTGTCTCTCTCTCTCTTTGTGAAATCATGTGTTGCTCTTAACACTGTCCACTAGGAGCCAAGGGACCAGACGTGTCCCAGGTTGATTACAGCTGAGGTGACGGTGTCTGTGATGTGCAGGTACAACACCAGCAGCCCAACGCCGTACGACCAGATCCGGCTCACGCTGCTCAACCCCTCCAAGGAGACGGCGTCCGTCTCGGACTCGGAGAGCATCCTCAGCCCCTGCACCTCCCCGCCACAGGCCAGACGCCATTATGGAGAGTCCATCACCAGCCTGGGCAAAGCCAGCATCATGGGTGAGTAAAGAAAAGCGAAACAGGAAAGTACCTGAACCAGCTGTCAGCCATGAGCTGCTCCTGGAGGAGCGAGGCGTTTCCAAGAGCCTCTCACTATTCTGTGTTCTGGGTCCAACTCAGAGGAGGAGAAGTGCAGAGTAATGCAGATAGATCCATGGAGTCACACAGCAGCCCAGGCTCTTCGCTTTGGGGAGAGTAGGGTCTTACTGCAGCTGAAAGGTGGGTGATGTAGGTGATGATGCCTTTCAGAGGGTAGATTCATGACTCCTGCTGAGGGCCTAAGGCGAGGTCCTCACCTGTTAGCATGAATACGACCAGAGGAGTGATTACCACGCTTTGGCACATCTTACTCCACTAATGACTTCTTACTCATCTGACTGTCCCTCAGGTGCTGCCAGTCTTGGAAAGGGAATCGGAGGAATCCTGTTTTCCCGCTTTTCCCGTTCTAGTGGCCAGGTGGGCGGAGTGGAGGAGGACCCATCAGATGCTGAGGGCGGAGCCTCTGAAGTTGAAAATGTGCCATCAGGAGAAGAAGCAGCAACAGTGGCAGAGAGCGAAGAAAAAGACAAAGAACTGGAGGAGGAGCCGGCCATGTACCAGTCCGCCTCAGCTGTCATGGACAACTCCTCCTGTAAGCCATGTGGTCAGACATTTGTAATTACCATGACCATCTGACTGTCGCTGTCTGCCTCAGATCCAACGTTTAGACTTCAGGGCAGACCTCAGGAAAGTCCATTTGATGCTGATTCACCAGACTTTTAATAATTTATAGCGATAATAATAACAACAATAATATGCTTATTTTATATAGCTCTTTAAAATGTATTCAACGGCACTTTACATAGTAGAAACAGTTCAAAATAGATGACATTATATTAGTAAAAGACAATTACAGAGAGGTTGGTGGCGGTGTCGGTGCAGGAGGTCAGAAAGGTGAGAAAGGTGAGAACGTGTGATGAAGAGAATAATGATGAGACATTGTTTATGTCAAGTGCTTTTCAGGTGTTGTCAGTCAGACATTCAGACGGACAGTCAGACAGACAGACAGGCAGAGATTCGTTCTGCTACCTGTGTTTCAGATCGGAGAAACAAGAGGATCAGTTGGGTGTCATCAGCATAGCTATGGTAGGAGAAGCCATGCGAGAATTAGTGTGCAGAGAGAAGAGGAGGGGACCCAGGACAGAGGCTTGAGGAACCCCAGTAGTGAGAGGAAGAGGAGGGGACCCAGGACAGAGCCTTGAGGAACCCCAGTAGTGAGAGGAAGAGGAGGGGACCCAGGACGCAGCCTTGAGGGACCCCAGTGGTGAGAGGAAGAGGAGGGGATCCAGGACAGAGGCTTGAGGAACCCCAGTAGTGAGAGAAAGAGGAGGGGACCCAGGACAGAGCCTTGAGGGACCCCAGTAGTGAGAGGAAGAGGAGGGGACCCAGGACAGAGCCTTGAAGGACCCCAGTAGTGAGAGGAAGAGGAGCGGACCCAGGACAGAGCCTTGAAGGACCCCAGTAGTGAGAGGAAGAGGGGACCCAGGACAGAGCCTTGAGGAACCCCAGTAGTGAGAGGAAGAGGAGGGGACCCAGGACAGAGCCTTGAGGGACCCCAGTAGTGAGAGGAAGAGGAGGGGACCCAGGACAGAGCCTTGAGGAACCCCAGTAGTGAGAGGAAGAGGAGGGGACCCAGGACAGAGCCTTGAAGGACCCCAGTAGTGAGAGGAAGAGGGGGGGACCCAGGACGGAGCTTGAGGGACCCCAGTAGTGAGGAGGGGACCCAGGACAGAGCCTTGAAGTACCCCAGTAGTGAGAGGAAGAGGAGGGGACCCAGGACGCAGCCTTGAGGGACCCCAGTAGTGAGAGGAAGAGGAGGGGATCCAGGACGGAGCCTTGAAGGACCCCAGTAGTGAGAGGAAGAGGAGGGGACCCAGGACAGAGCCTTGAGGGACCCCATAGTGGGAGGAAGAGGAGGGGACCCAGGACGGAGCCTTGAGGGACCCCAGTAGTGAGAGGAAGAGGAGGGGACCCAGGACGCAGCCTTAAGGGACCCCAGTGGTGAGAGGAAGAGGAGGGGACCCAGGAAGGAGCCTTGAAGGACCCCAGTAGTGAGAGGAAGAGGAGGGGACCCAGGACGGAGCCTTGAGGAACCCCAGTAGTGAGAGGAAGAGGAGGGGACCTAGGACGCAGCCTTGAGGGACCCCAGTGGTGAGAGGAAGAGGAGGGGACCCAGGACGCAGCCTTGAGGGACCCCAGTAGTGAGAGGAAGAGGAGGGGACCCAGGACGGAGCCTTGAGGAACCCCAGTAGTGAGAGGAAGAGGAGGGGACCCAGGACAGAGCCTTGAGGAACCCCAGTAGTGAGAGGAAGAGGAGGGGACCCAGGACAGAGCCTTGAGGGACCCCAGTAGTGAGAGGAAGAGGAGGGGACCCAGGATAGAGCCCTGAGGAACCCCAGTAGTGAGAGGAAGAGGAGGGGACCTAGGACGCAGCCTTGAGGGACCCCAGTAGTGAGAGGAAGAGGAGGGGACCCAGGACAGAGCCTTGAGGGACTCCAGTAGTGAGAGGAAGAGGAGGGGACCTAGGACACAGCCTTGAGGGACCCCAGTAGTGAGAGGAAGAGGAGGGGACCCAGGACGGAGCCTTGAGGGACTCCAGTAGTGCGAGGAAGAGAAGGGGACCCAGGACAGAGCCTTGAGGGACCCCAGTAGTGAGAGGAAGAGGAGGGGACCCAGGACGGAGCCTTGAGGGACCCCATAGTGAGAGGAAGAGAAGGGGACCCAGGACAGAGCCTTGAGGGACTCCAGTAGTGCGAGGAAGAGGAGGGGACCCAGGACAGAGCCTTGAGGGACTCCAGTAGTCAGAGGAAGAGGAGGGAACCTAGGATGCAGCCTTGAGGAACCCCAGTAAAAAGTCCACAAACCACTCGTAGACTACTTGTTTTGATATAACAAGCAGTCTACGAGTGGTTTGTGGACTTGGAAAAGGGGCCCCTGGAGTCCTCTAGGCACTGTGGGAGTATTGAGCAAAGGGAATGCTCCACGAGCCATGTGGTCCTCATGGGGGTCATCAGACCTCAGGCCCCCGAGGCAGTCTGCAGTCCTAGTGGTCGGATGAGAGTCAGCAGCTCGTCCTATGAGGCCCTGGGTCCCCGAGGGATGAGTTCAGGGTCCCCATGGAAACAAGAACGCAGGGTTAGGGTTGGCAGGAACAGGCCTCCAGAAGGAGTTTCCTCAGAGGTGAGGAGCTCACACATCTGGACTAGAATAGAGCCCTGAGACATTTGAGGTGGTTTGGGCATCTGGTGCTACAGCGTTCCTCTGGAGTCTTTACGAAGGAGGGTAAAGGTCGGCTGAGGGTCAGAGACTCTGTCATCTGCTTGAGGATCTCCTGGAGGGGAGCTGGAGCTCCAACATGAGGGACCAGGCGGGACCAGACGGGACCAGGCGGGACTAGAAGGGACCAGACGGGACTAGAAGGGACCAGACGGGACTAGAAGGGACCAGAAGGGACCAGATGGGACCAGATGGGACCAGACGGGACCAGACGGGACCAGACGGGACCAGAAGGGACCAGAAGGGACCAGATGGGACCAGACGGGACCAGACGGGACCAGAAGGGACCAGAAGGGACCAGAAGGGACCAGAAGGGACCAGACGGGACCAGACGGGACCAGACGGGACCAGACGGGACCAGATCAGAATCAGAATCAGGTTTATTGCCAAGAATGTTTTCACAAACAAACGAGGAATTTTCTTTGGCGGAAGGTGCAAGATTCGCGCACCAAGACACCGAGGCGCCGTCCGCGGCGCCATCTAGGAAAGGGTGGATGAAAGATGACAGCATAACATGAGGGAAGAGGCGAGAAAAGAAAAAGCAACCCCGACTATGCCCCTAGAGGTACAGTGTGGGAGCAGGAGAAACAAAAAACACCATTGCACATAAGCACATACATCTTAGACATGACTTGCAACGAGTAGGAAGGGGGGAGGGGAGGTAAGCCAAAGACTGGGCGATAGCCCCGCCATTGAGGGCACAAGGTAACCAGCACCGTCCAGCAGCCAGCCCGAGCCGTCCGCCGCCACGGCGCGGACACAGACCCGTCCTGTCACCCTGGGGGGGCAAAGCAGGCGAAGGCGTGGGATGGGGGTAGTGATTGCATATCAGTGTGTTGAAGTTGTGTGTGAGTGGCCTTGGTGTGTCGTCCTCCCCCAGTCCACAACAGACAAAGTTCCCAGACCGCAAGATGGTCGTTGCCATGGAGATAGCCTTGAAGGGTCCTGGGGAGAAAAACAACCACAGGTGTCTGTGGATAGGGGGAAGGGAATGAGAGAGTCTCGCTTCAGTGATCTTCGGGGGAGTTGTTGTTCCAGTCACGGCCTTGGCCAAGGCCCGTCCTGGTAGAGGGAGCCGAAAGCAGATAAGATTGGGATTGTTTGGTCTTCCAGTAGCTGCATTTCAATTTTGCGCACCTACTATTCCTCCATTTTCCTCCCATTTCCCAATAGGATTTCAAATCGATCCAATTTCATTTGCAGAGCCATCAGCTTCTCCACGATGTTGTCATTCTGACGGTTTAATGCCACAGTCTGAGTGCCAACAACTCTGCCCAACGTCAATCATGTCGGGCAGCCTTAGGGGGCTTTTAACGGCTGTCACCGTTTCCTTAATTTTCCGATAAGCCAGGGCAGCACCAACTCCAATCAGCAGAAATCCTGTAATCAAAGTTCCGAATAGGTAGATGTCTTCTACGTCCTCCACGGAAAGGGCTGCTAGGCACAAGACACGCCACTTCCCCCACGCGTCCATCGTGTAACCAGCAACCCACGTCCCGGCAGGACAGGCAGGTTCCCCCGAACCCGAGCTTCTCGTCGAGAAGATGGTGTCAATTGCGTTTAGGGACCAGTTGATCACGTCCATGGTTTTTAGTTCGAAGAGCGATGCGGAGAGAGTCTCTCAAGTATAGAGACAGACAAGACATGACGAGAGAAGCCAAGCAGGGAGGGGAATGTCATGGGGAGGAGAGGGAGAAAAATGAGACCAGACGGGACCAGAAGGGACCAGACGGGACTAGAAGGGACCAGAAGGGACCAGACGGGACCAGAAGGGACTAGACGGGACCAGACGGGACCAGAAGGGACTAGAAGGGACCAGACGGGACCAGAAGGGACCAGAAGGGACCAGAAGGGACTAGAAGGGACCAGACGGGACCAGAAGGGACCAGAAGGGACTAGAAGGGACTAGAAGGGACCAGAAGGGACCAGACGGGACCAGAAGGGACCAGAAGGGACCAGACGGGACCAGAAGGGACTAGAAGGGACCAGACGGGACCAGACGGGACCAGACGATACTAACGTGGTTTTCTGTGTTCCAGTGGAGTTGGAGAGACGCATCGACTTCGAGCTGCGGGAGGGTTTGGTGGAGAGCCGCTATTGGTCAGCGGTGACGTCGCACACGGCCTATTGGTGCTCGTACGATGTGGCGCTGTTCCTCCTCACCTTCATGTACAGACCACCGGAGCTGGTGGAACCTGCAGAAGACCACCCAGAGACCTAGCATGCTCAGCACCTCACTTCCTGTTCATCGGAAAGACATACGATGAAGAATGACTCGTCTTCAGTCATCCTTCATGTTCTAATATCTTATTTGAGATACAAATATAAGTGAACAAAAGCTATTAATATATTTATTATTTGTTCATGTTAAATATTGGGAGACTGATTCATATTTGTCATCATGTTTACTTTTAGTTTGATGGAATAATGATTGACTCAACTTTATTATATGTTACCATGAGTTGATTTGATTTCAGACATTTTAAAAGTCTAAAGCTAGTGGGACGTTCACTGAGCCATATTTATAATATTATGATATAATATGTAAAGCAGCCACAGATCTTTCTCCCACACAAGCCACCATGATGTCATTCTGCTCACGTCAGCGTTGTCCTGAGGTTGTTTTATTACATATAGTTACACACATGAAATGTGTGTCGCTATATGTCGCGATGCAGGAGCAGTGGGCTGCGGTGAAGCAGCTGGGGGTTCAGTGCCTTGCTCAAGGACACTTCAACATGAACTATGGGGAGATCGGGGATTGAACCGGGGACCTGGTGGTTACCATGACGACCACTCACCTCCATGAGCTACAGTTGTGTGAATGGAAAAGGACCCAACAAATCACCTGTTTTAAACATCACATATACACACTCACACCTGGTGGACATCCAGTGTACTGCGCCTGCCTCTGCGTTCTGGTTTGCTCTCAATGAAAACAACAACAACAACGCAGCATCCTGCTGAGTCATCGACACCGCCTTGATCCAGGTCCAGTCTTGTGTTAACACGTGTCTTATAATTTCTCATAAACGCTGAGATGGGAATATATGAACCCCAAAGGGATCATGGGAAATCAAATGAGGGCTGAAGGTCATTGTAGTCCAGCACAGGGATCAGAATCGTAAACGCTGTGGCATTGAGTGATGTTGACCTCTGGGTCAGGGGTCAGATGCAGAGGAGCTGTGCTTCCTGCGCGCTGCCTCAAGGTGTCTGCATGCACATCTGGAACCACAGCTGTGGTTTGGGTATTTGATTTCGACCCTCGGCCTCAGAGCAGTGAAGACCAACTGAGTCATGTTGCATTCGGTTGGTCTTCACTGCTTTGAGTGCAAATTAAAGAGAAATGTTGCCTGCATGTTGAGCTGTAACCATAGAAACGTGATCCTGGAAATGATCCACCAATAAATGAGGATCGTGAAAGTCGGATTCTTCTGTTAGTCCAGAAACACCACAGGAGGAAGTAACGCACCTCCTCTTCATCACAGCCACGCTAGCACATGCAGCCGTTGCCCCGGTTACCTCGTTCAGGTCAGGTCTTTACAGTCTGGAGACATACGACATCCCCGACCTTTGACCTCACATCAGATCAGGAAAAACTCCCAAGAAATATAAAAAAGGTAAGAACCCTTCAGCCATAGAGGAGGGCCCCTCTCTCCAGGATGGCAGCAGGGCCACCAGGCAGGAGGCGGGGCCATTGGGAAGGAGGCCAGGTCTGACCAGAGGCTGGAAGCAGGACCCAGGTCCATGGACGCCCGGAGGAGGAGTCTGAAGGCTTTCGGGACGTGTGTTGTCCAATAGGATATGAAACACACCAGGAACAAAGAGGCTGATCCCGTCCAGACAGGGAGCTTCTCTTCACACAGTCCTCCTCTTCAGGAGCCCACACACTATCACACTTTTTACATTTTCATTCTCTAAACTCTTGCAATGTTCAGTTGGATGCGATCTACAACCTCACCACTAGATGCCACTAGATCCCATATGACGGCCTCATTGTGTCTCAACAGGGACAGATCTTTGTCTTCGTTTCAGACTCCAACCAGAGTTACACGCTTCATGATGAACACCTGATCCTCTCCTCACAGCGGCCGCTCTCCTCTGAATGTCCCTGAACGACGTCTCCGGCGGTTCAGGGGCCACACATGGGTTCCCTGGAGGAAGACCTTGTGTCCTGATGTTCGACAAGAGACTCGACCCTCCAGCTCCATGAGGGCCACTGGGCACTGAGTGCAGCTGGGTCAGGGTGAGACGGAGCAGGCCCGAGTCCCAAGAAACACGGCCAGACAAACAGCTCCTCCAGCTTCTTGAAATTAATTTCACCAGGAATAATTTAGTCTTGAACCACGAATATGTTCTCCAGATCCAGAGAACAGCCACAGACTCATGCTTCTCTTCGGCTTGTGCCGATATGTTGACGGCAGCGCGACGCTCTGACGAGAAGAGTACGAACACAACCACCACGAGCGGCCTCAGAGTGGATCCACGTTTAAAGACACGTTCACAGGAGACAGTAACGTATTTCTCAAGGAGACGGAGACCCCCGCTCTGCTGTCGTCCCAAACACAGCTCAGCATATGCAGCAGAGGATTTCAATGAAGCGGTCAACATCCTGTTCCTGGCTTTGTCCACCAGAGGGCGCTTGAGGACTTTTGGTTGAAAATGATTAAACGTTCTTGCAGATTCCACCTGGAAGAGTCACCTGGAGTCGCATCACAACTTGGCAACAAGAGCAGGAACAATTATAGAGCGTAACCCAGGATGGAAGAGCGCCCGAGAGACTCAATGAGGACTGAGGGGCCCAGATGGGATGCCAAATGGAGCATGCTCCTGTAACACCACTGCCGAACCCCTGACCACCAGTCTGCTAATTACCGCTCTGTTTTTTTATTTTAAGAAAGGTGTTGGTCCACCAGACCCCCAGACCACCTTCTGGGGCCACCGGGCCCCCAGACCACCTTCTGGGGCCACCGGGCCCCCAGACCACTTTCTGGGTCTCCGGGTGACTAATGATGCAATCTGCTCCCGCCCTCTCGCAGCAGACCGTCCGTGGAGAGACCCCTCAGCCCTCCTCCTCCTCCCCTCAGACCCCTCAGCCCTCCTCCTCCTCCTCCTCTCAGACCCCTCAGCCCTCCTCCTCCTCCCCTCAGACCCCTCAGCCCTCCTCCTCCTCTCAGACCCCTCAGCCCTCCTCCTCCTCCCCTCAGCCCTCCTCCTCCTCCTCCTCCTCTCAGAGCCCTCAGCCCTCCTCCTCCTCCTCTCAGACCCCCCAGCCCTCCTCCTCCTCCCCTCAGACCCCTCAGCCCTCCTCCTCCTCTCAGACCCCTCAGCCCCCCTCCTCCTCCTCTCAGACCCCTCAGCCCTCCTCCTCCTCCCCTCAGACCCCTCAGCCCTCCTCCTCCTCCTCCTCTCAGAGCCCTCAGCCCTCCTCCTCCTCCTCTCAGAGCCCTCAGCCCTCCTCCTCCTCTCAGACCCCTCAGCCCTCCTCCTCCTACTCCTCTCAGACCCCTCAGCCCTCCTCCTCCTCCCCTCAGACCCCTCAGCCCTCCTCCTCCTCCTCCTCTCAGACCCCTCAGCCCTACTCCTCCTCCCCTCAGACCCCTCAGCCCTCCTCCTCCTCTCAGACCCCTCAGCCCTCCTCCTCCTCCTCCTCTCAGACCCCTCAGCCCTCCTCCTCCTCTCCTCAGACCCCTCAGCCCTCCTCCTCCTCCTCCTCTCAGAGCCCTCAGCCCTCCTCCTCCTCCTCAGACCCCTCAGGCTCCTCCCTCTCCTCTCAGACCCCTCAGGCTCCTCCCTCTCCTCTCAGACCTCTCAGGCTCCTCCCTCTCCTCTCAGACCCCTCAGGCTCCTCTCAGACCCCTCAGCCCCCCTCCTCCTCCTCTCAGACCCCTCAGCCCCCCTCCTCCTCCTCTCAGACCCCTCAGCCCTCCTCCTCCTCCTCTCAGACCCCTCAGGCTCCTCCCTCTCCTCTCAGACCTCTCAGGCTCCTCCCTCTCCTCTCAGACCTCTCAGCCCCTCCTCCTCTCAGACCCCTCAGCCCTCCTCCTCCCCTCAGACCCCTCAGCCCCCCTCCTCCTCTCAGACCCCTCAGGCTCCTCCCTCTCCTCTCAGACCCCTCAGGCTCCTCCCTCTCCTCTCAGACCCCTCAGGCTCCTCCCTCTCCTCTCAGACCCCTCAGGCTCCTCCCTCTCCTCTCAGACCCCTCAGCCCTCCTCCTCCTCTCAGACCCCTCAGCCCTCCTCCTCCTCTCAGACCCCTCCCAAGGAGGTTAAGGACCCAGTTGCACTTGTCGACACCGTGACGCCTCGGTGGCTCCGGCTACCGAGGCTGATTAAAATAAACAAAGCACTTATTCATTGTGTGTGTAGTTTTGTCCACTTGGAATGCAAAATGAGCGTTCGCCTGCACAGCTGGAGTCTGACCTTTGATGTCATCGACTTCATGGCCATGGCTGCAGGTAAGATGAGGTCCTCTGCCAAGAGGCGGGGCTTCTTTCATTTAGCAATGGATGTGCCACCAGGTAAGATGAGGTCCTCTGCCAAGGGGCGGGGCTTCTTTCATTTAGCAATGGATGTGCCACCAGGTAAGATGAGGTCCTCTGCAAAGAACCTCGCTGCACAAAAAATATATACATATATATTGTGGCATCACAAGGGGCCAGGGAGTGGAGGGACGCTACATTCCCACTCAAGTACAGCGGCCACCTGACAAAATGGCCGCTCGGGTGAAAACTACAGCTCCCAGACTGCCTCACACTCACCAGCTGCAGGTGCTTAGGACATCTCACTGAGGAAGAGCTGGGAAGCTTCAGAGGAGACAGAGGGGAGAGGAAGGAGGGAAGGAGCTGGACCAGCCAGGAGTGGAAGGGCCTCCAGGACGAAGACGAGCCCAAGAGGAAGAGCAAGAGGACGACTTTGTTAAGCGGACGTTGCTGAAGATAAGTTTTTGCTTAAGGAACCTTTTTCTACCCCAGGATGCTTTTTGTTGAGCAATGGATTTTTTAAAATGTTGTTTGAGTGGGGGCTCTGCTAGCGAGACGGAGATCGGAGTCGTGTTAACGCGACACTAGAGACAGAATGACACGCTGCTGGAGAGACGACCAACAACAGACGGATTGGAAGCTCATTCTGCGCATGCGTTAAATGCGTTACATTTTTTTATCTAATTAATCCTGTAATTTAATCAAAACGTGTTAATGCGTTATTTTTCACAGCACTAATATATATGTATATATATATATATATATATAAAAACCCTATCTGATGTAGTCGTACTCACGTTTCGCCCATGTTTGAGAAGAGAACTAGTTGCGTGGCCCACGGTGTTCTTCCATGATGTAAATGCAAGACAAGTCGAAACCAGAGCCGGCAAAAAAATGTCAATAGACACTCCCCTTCAAAATAAAACCACAGGATTTTTTTTATTTAATCAATTTTGGTTCTGCCCACTGAAAATGGGTCCACGAGCCACCGGTTGAGAAACAAGTGTATTATGACTGGTGCTATCAATCATTATTTTTTAACACTCATTTTTGTTTCCATATGATCTTGCATGGTTGTATATTTGTTATTCTATTCATATTTTAGTTTATATAAGACATATTATTTATTTTTACTTTAAAGAGGTTTACCTTGAATTATCTTATTAGGTCATTTGTAACTTATATATAAATATATATATATTTCCTGAATGTCAGTTGAATTCTTTTCTCTCATACTTCCAATCCTAAAGTCACAGCTGTTCACAAATTTGATTATTGACGAACAGTTCTTCATATGTCCACTAGAGGGGGATGTTTTGCTGTTTAGCCAGGGAACGTGTTACCAGCTTAGCTTTTAAAATCCTTCTCCTCGCCTATAAAGCCTTGATTGTGATGCACCATCATATCTTAAGGAGTGTGTAGCACCATATTGCCCCACTAGAGGGCTTGTAGTACCATATTACCCCACTAGAGGGCTGGTAGTACCATATTACCCCACTAGAGAGCTTGTAGTACCATATTACCCCACTAGAGGGCTTGTAGTACCATATTACCCCACTAGAGGGCTGGTAGTACCATATTACCCCACTAGAGAGCTTGTAGTACCATATTACCCCACTAGAGGGCTGGTAGTACCATATTACCCCACTAGAGAGGTTGTAGTACCATATTACCCCACTAGAGAGCTTGTAGTACCATGTTACCCCACTAGAGAGCCTGTAGTACCATATTACCCCACTAGAGAGCTTGTTGTACCACATTACCCCACTAGAGAGCATGTAGTACCATGTTACCCCACTAGAGAGCTTGTAGTACCATATTACCCCACTAGAGAGCATGTAGTACCATGTTACCCACTAGAGAGCATGTAGTACCATGTTACCCCACTAGAGAGCTTGTAGTACCATATTACCCCACTAGAGAGCATGTAGTACCATGTTACCCACTAGAGAGCTTGTAGTACCATGTTACCCCACTAGAGAGCTTGTAGTACCATGTTACCCCACTAGAGCTTGTAGTACCATGTTACCCCACTAGAGAGCTTGTAGTACCATGTTACCCACTAGAGAGCTTGTAGTACCATGTTACCCCACTAGAGAGCTTGTAGTACCATGTTACCCACTAGAGAGCTTGTAGTACCATGTTACCCCACTAGAGAGCTTGTAGTACCATGTTACCCCACTAGAGAGCTTGTAGTACCATGTTACCCCACTAGAGAGCTTGTAGTACCATGTTACCCACTAGAGAGCTTGTAGTACCATGTTACCCCACTAGAGAGCTTGTAGTACCATGTTACCCCACTAGAGAGCTTGTAGTACCATGTTACCCCACTAGAGAGCTTGTGGTACCATGTTACCCCACTAGAGAGCTTGTAGTACCATGTTACCCCACTAGAGAGCTTGTAGTACCATGTTACCCCACTAGAGAGCTTGTAGTACCATGTTACCCCACTAGAGAGCTTGTGGTACCATGTTACCCACTAGAGAGCTTGTAGTACCACGTTACCCCACTAGAGAGCTTAGAAATGTACCCCCACTAGAGAGCTTGTGTACCATGTTACCCACTAGAGAGCTTGTAGTACCATGTTACCCCACTAGAGAGCTTGTAGTACCATGTTACCCACTAGAGAGCTTGTAGTACCATGTTACCCCACTAGAGAGCTTGTAGTACCGTGTTACCCCACTAGAGAGCTTGTAGTACCGTGTTACCCCACTAGAGAGCTTGTAGTACCGTGTTACCCCACTAGAGAGCTTGTAGTACCATGTTACCCACTAGAGAGCTTGTAGTACCATGTTACCCACTAGAGAGCTTGTGGTACCATGTTACCCCACTAGAGAGCTTGTAGTACCATGTTACCCACTAGAGAGCTTGTAGTACCATGTTACCCCACTAGAGAGCTTGTAGTACCATGTTACCCCACTAGAGAGCTTGTGGTACCATGTTCCCACTAGAGCTTGTAGTACCATGTTACCCCACTAGAGAGCTTGTAGTACCATGTTACCCCACTAGAGAGCTTGTAGTACCATGTTACCCCACTAGAGAGCTTGTAGTACCATGTTACCCACTAGAGAGCTTGTAGTACCATGTTACCCCACTAGAGAGCTTGTAGTACCATGTTACCCCACTAGAGAGCTTGTAGTACCATGTTACCCCACTAGAGAGCTTGTAGTACCATGTTACCCCACTAGAGAGCTTGTAGTACCATGTTACCCACTAGAGAGCTTGTAGTACCATGTTACCCCACTAGAGAGCTTGTAGTACCATATTACCCCACTAGAGAGCTTGTAGTACCATGTTACCCCACTAGAGGGCTTGTAGTACCATGTTACCCCACTAGAGAGCTTGTAGTACCATGTTACCCCACTAGAGAGCTTGTAGTACCATGTTACCCCACTAGAGAGCTTGTAGTACCATGTTACCCCACTAGAGTTCATGTTACCCCACTAGAGAGCTTGTAGTACCATGTTACCCCACTAGAGAGCTTGTAGTACCATGTTACCCCACTAGAGAGCTTGTAGTACCATGTTACCCCACTAGAGAGCTTGTGGTACCATGTTACCCCACTAGAGAGCTTGTAGTACCATGTTACCCCACTAGAGAGCTTGTAGTACCATGTTACCCCACTAGAGAGCTTGTAGTACCATGTTACCCCACTAGAGAGCTTGTAGTACCATGTTACCCCACTAGAGAGCTTGTAGTACCATATTACCCCACTAGAGAGCTTGTAGTACCATGTTACCCCACTAGAGAGCTTGTAGTACCATGTTACCCCACTAGAGAGCTTGTAGTACCATGTTACCCCACTAGAGAGCTTGTAGTACCATGTTACCCCACTAGAGAGCTTGTAGTACCATGTTACCCCACTAGAGAGCTTTTGTACCATGTTACCCACTAGAGAGCTTGTAGTACCATGTTACCCCACTAGAGAGCTTGTAGTACCATGTTACCCCACTAGAGAGCTTGTAGTACCATATTACCCCACTAGAGAGCTTGTAGTACCATGTTACCCCACTAGAGAGCTTGTAGTACCATGTTACCCCACTAGAGAGCTTGTAGTACCATGTTACCCCACTAGAGAGCTTGTAGTACCATATTACCCCACTAGAGAGCTTGTAGTACCATATTACCCCACTAGAGAGCTTGTACCATGTTACCCCACTAGAGAGCTTGTAGTACCATGTTACCCCACTAGAGAGCTTGTAGTACCATGTTACCCCACTAGAGAGCTTGTAGTACCATATTACCCCACTAGAGAGCTTGTAGTACCATGTTACCCCACTAGAGAGCTTGTAGTACCATGTTACCCCACTAGAGAGCTTGTAGTACCATGTTACCACTAGAGAGCTTGTAGTACCATATTACCCCACTAGAGAGCTTGTAGTACCATATTACCCCACTAGAGAGCTTGTAGTACCATGTTACCCACTAGAGAGCTTGTAGTACCATGTTACCCACTAGAGAGCTTGTAGTACCATGTTACCCCACTAGAGAGCTTGTAGTACCATATTACCCCACTAGAGAGCTTGTAGTACCATGTTACCCCACTAGAGGCTTGTAGTACCATGTTACCCCACTAGAGAGCTTGTAGTACCATATTACCCCACTAGAGGGCTTGTAGTACCATGTTACCCCACTAGAGAGCTTGTAGTACCATGTTACCCCACTAGAGAGCTTGTAGTACCATGTTACCCCACTAGAGAGCTTGTAGTACCATGTTACCCCACTAGAGCTTGTAGTACCATGTTACCCCACTAGAGAGCTTGTAGTACCATGTTACCCCACTAGAGAGCTTGTAGTACCATGTTACCCCACTAGAGGGCTTGTAGTACCATGTTACCCCACTAGAGAGCTTGTAGTACCATATTACCCCACTAGAGAGCTTGTAGTACCATGTTACCCCACTAGAGAGCTTGTAGTACCATGTTACCCCACTAGAGAGCTTGTAGTACCATGTTACCCCACTAGAGAGCTTGTAGTACCATGTTACCCCACTAGAGAGCTTGTGGTACCATGTTACCCCACTAGAGAGCTTGTAGTACCATGTTACCCCACTAGAGGGCTTGTAGTACCATATTACCCCACTAGAGAGCTTGTAGTACCATGTTACCCACTAGAGAGCTTGTAGTACCATGTTACCCCACTAGAGAGCTTGTAGTACCATGTTACCCCACTAGAGAGCTTGTAGTACCATGTTACCCCACTAGAGAGCTTGTAGTACCATGTTACCCCACTAGAGAGCTTGTGGTACCATGTTACCCCACTAGAGAGCTTGTAGTACCATGTTACCCCACTAGAGAGCTTGTAGTACCATGTTACCCCACTAGAGAGCTTGTAGTACCATGTTACCCCACTAGAGAGCTTGTAGTACCATGTTACCCCACTAGAGAGCTTGTAGTACCATATTACCCCACTAGAGAGCTTGTAGTACCATGTTACCCCACTAGAGAGCTTGTAGTACCATGTTACCCCACTAGAGAGCTTGTAGTACCATATTACCCCACTAGAGAGCTTGTAGTACCATGTTACTCCACTAGAGAGCTTGTAGTACCATGTTACCCCACTAGAGAGCTTGTAGTACCATATTACCCCACTAGAGAGCTTGTAGTACCATGTTACCCCACTAGAGAGCTTGTAGTACCATGTTACCCCACTAGAGAGCTTGTAGTACCATGTTACCCCACTAGAGAGCTTGTAGTACCATATTGCCATTGTTCTTTCTGCATAGTGAAAAAATATCCTGTGTATATATATATATATATATATACTAGGGCTGTCAATCGATTAAATTTTTTTTACTAATTAATCGCACATTTTGAAATTCATTAATCGCGATTAAAAGTTTTTTTCTTCTTCTTTTTTGTTTGTTTTTGCGATCAAATGTTTTTATTTAGCATAATCACACAGGATGGCGGAACACCAACACATGGTGCCCTTTCAAATTACAAACAATATGCTGAGACCAAAGGAGTCTCTCAGAATCATAAAGCAGAGAGGAAAGAGGGGGGGGGGGGACATAAATATACACACAACACAAGAGACAGACAGAAGACAGACAAATAACATTGATAGGGACCAAGGACATGTTCAATTAGAAGTAAGGGGCGATAGCACACATCGACAGCATATGTTTCAAAGAGTCAGCAATGTTGCCCCAAGTGTCCAAAGTCTTTTCTGATGCTCCATTGATGCGAGCTGTAGAGATCTCCATATATACCACATCCAAAAAGGAAAGCATCCATGTTCGAATAGACAAGTCATGAGGTGGTTTCCAACGGGATGCAATCATTCTCTTAGCAGCTGTAAGTCCAGCAAATGCAACACGCATTTGGATTTTAAAAGCTGAAAGTCTGAATCAAAAACATTTAGAATCAAAACACTGAGAGTGACAGGCACAGTGACATTAATCAACACAGATAACTTGGATGCAATATTGTTCCAAAACTGACAAACAGGGGAGCAATCCCAGAACATGTGAAGATATGTACCTTGAGTGTTTAGTGGGCTTTCTTCGTTTTTTTTAAAGACCAAACTTCACACAGAGCTGTGTTTTCAAAGAGGCTCCTACCTATAAAGTGCCAGCGAGGTATTTAATATCGCGGATGATAAATTGTTTCTTCAGTGAAACATCCAGATTAGTAAAAAAAAAGAAGTATATTTAGACCCCATTGGTCCTGTCATCTTTACCACTGAACAGCAGAACCAGTGGCCTTGGTGACTGACTGACATTCACATATGTCACGTTAACCCTCTGGAGGCTGGGGGCATTTTATACATTTTACAAAAACATGTAAATTCACCTTTTAAAGGCGTTTGCATGTGACACATCCCCCCACGTGTTATACATCAAATATTCCAGAACAATCTCAGCTCTATTCAATGAGGCTCATGGTGCGTTCACACCGGACGCGGCGAAAAAATTCTCGACGCGTCTGACGCAGCAGTCTCGACACACGTCGAAAAAAAGTGTGTTCACACCAGACGCGTCGCGACCGCAGAGTACTTCCACTTGTTAGTGGACCGAGCTGCTCTCCCACTGCTCTCTCTCTCTTCTTCTCTCTTTGATACGTGTCTCTTGAGACTTTCCACCGGCGGCAGATCTCCTCTGCCATGAAACACATATGCCGTTTGGTTTTCAAAGGTTCATATAAAGTACAACAAATAGCTTCGCTGACCTTCTTCCACGTGAAGCTATACAGTTTCGTAAGTAAAAGAGTGTCATCATTTAAACCCCATTGGCAGCCACAATTTTTCCTCCACTTTCTAAACCAGCAGAACCAGAGCTGCTCAACGCTGATTGGCTGACGCAACATATGTAATCATGTGTTTTGCTGCCGGAGTTGGGAAATTTCAACTAACATGACATCGAAAGGCTCTGTTCACTGAGCTGACAACGTCTGGGTCATCTGTTACCTGAAAGACTTCCGCCCAGCTACGAGAAAAGACTGGCTGGGTTTGGCCCGAGTTGCGGATGACGCCAAAGTGGAAATATTTCAACTTTAAATTGCGCTAAAACCGCCGCTGTAAACGTCGCCGCCCCAAACCGCTGGCCGCCCCAACCGCCGCGCCCAAACGCGCCGCCTGGGAAAATATCGCGTCTTTCGCAGCCACACGCGTCTGTACGTTGACTTTTCATGGGATTCGGTCGCGCGAAAAAATATTTTCGCTTTTGGTGTGAACGCACCTTTATAGAGCAGCCTGATCATAAGGAGTTGACCTAAGAGACTTATAGAGCAGCCTGATAACAAGGGGATGACCTAAGAGACTTATAGAGCAGCCTGATAATAAGGAGTTGACCTAAGAGACTTATAGAGCAGCCTGATAATAAGGAGTTGACCTAAGAGACTTATAGAGCAGCCTGATCATAAGGAGTTGACTTAAGAGACTTATAGAGCAGCCTGATAATAAGGAGTTGACCTAAGAGACTTATAGAGCAGCCTGATAATAAGGAGTTGACTTAAGAGACTTATAGAGCAGCCTGATAATAAGGAGTTGACTTAAGAGACTTATAGAGCAGCCTGATAATAAGGAGTTGACCTAAGAGACTTATAGAGCAGCCTGATCATAAGGAGTTGACTTAAGAGACTTATAGAGCAGCCTGATAATAAGGAGTTGACATAAGAGACTTATAGAGCAGCCTGATCATAAGGAGTTGACTTAAGAGACTTATAGAGCAGCCTGATCATAAGGAGTTGACCTAAGAGACTTATAGAGCAGCCTGATCATAAGGAGTTGACCTAAGAGACTTATAGAGCAGCCTGATCATAAGGAGTTGACCTAAGAGACTTATAGAGCAGCCTGATCATAAGGAGTTGACTTAAGAGACTTATAGAGCAGCCTGATAATAAGGAGTTGACTGAAGAGACTTATAGAGCAGCCTGATAATAAGGAGTTGACCTAAGAGACTTATAGAGCAGCCTGATTATAAGGAGCTGACCTAAGAGACTTATAGAGCAGCCTGATAATAAGGAGTTGACCTAAGAGACTTATAGAGCAGCCTGATCATAAGGAATTGACCTAAGATACTTATAGAGCAGCCTGATAATAAGGAGTTGACCTCAGATACTTATAGAGCAGCCTGATAATAAGGAGTTGACCTAAGAGACTTATAAAGCAGCCTGATAATAAGGAGTTGACCTAAGAGACTTATAGAGCAGCCTGATAATAAGGAGTTGACCTAAGAGACTTATAGAGCAGCCTGATAATAAGGAGTTGACCTAATAGACTTATAGAGCAGCCTGATCATAAGGAGTTGACCTAAGATACTTATAGAGCAGCCTGATAATAAGGAGTTGATCTCAGATACTTATAGAGCAGCCTGATAATAAGGAGTTGACCTAAGATACTTATAGAGCAGCCTGATAATAAGGAGTTGACCTCAGATACTTATAGAGCAGCCTGATCATAAGGAGTTGACTTAAGAGACTTATAGAGCAGCCTGATAATAAGGAGCTGACCTAAGAGACTTATAGAGCAGCCTGATAATAAGGAGTTGACCTAAGAGACTTATAGAGCAGCCTGATCATAAGGAGTTGACCTAAGATACTTATAGAGCAGCCTGATCATAAGGAGCTGACCTAAGAGACTTATAGAGCAGCCTGATAATAAGGAGCTGACCTAAGAGACTTATAGAGCAGCCTGATAATAAGGAGTTGACCTAAGATACTTATAGAGCAGCCTGATAATAAGGAGTTGACCTAAGATACTTATAGAGCAGCCTGATCATAAGGAGTTGACTTAAGAGACTTATAGAGCAGCCTGATCATAAGGAGTTGACCTAAGAGACTTATAGAGCAGCCTGATCATAAGGAGTTGACCTAAGAGACTTATAGAGCAGCCTGATCATAAGGAGTTGACCTAAGATACTTATAGAGCAGCCTGATAATAAGGAGTTGATCTCAGAGACTTATAGAGCAGTCTGATAATAAGGAGTTGACCTAAGAGACTTATATAGCAGCCTGATAATAAGTTGACCTAAGAGACTTATAGAGCAGCCTGATAATAAGGAGTTGACCTAAGAGACTTATAGAGCAGCCTGATAATAAGGAGTTGACCTAATAGACTTATAGAGCAGCCTGATTATAAGGAGTTGACCTAAGATACTTATAGAGCAGCCTGATAATAAGGAGTTGACCTCAGATACTTATAGAGCAGCCTGATAATAAGGAGTTGACCTAAGATACTTATAGAGCAGCCTGATAATAAGGAGTTGACCTCAGATACTTATAGAGCAGCCTGATAATAAGGAGTTGACCTAAGAGACTTATAGAGCAGCCTGATCATAAGGAGTTGACCTAAGATACTTACAGAGCAGCCTGATAATAAGGAGTTGACCTCAGATACTTATAGAGCAGCCTGATAATAAGGAGTTGACCTAAGAGACTTATAGAGCAGCCTGATCATAAGGAGTTGACCTAAGAGACTTATAGAGCAGCCTGATAATAAGGAGTTGACTTATAGAGCAGCCTGATAATAAGGAGTTGCAGTAATATAGTCTAGAAGTAACAAACATTTGAACCAGTTTTTCTGCATCTTTTTGAAACAAGATGTGTCTGATTTTTTTATATGACTGTGGCAGCTGTGTCTGATTTGGCCTCGGCTGCTGGTGATTGGCAATCACTCAGCAGCCAAGGCCACTCTTATAAAAGCTCCCACTCGAGAGTGGAGAGGGGAGGTGAGCAGAGGCACGTGTTTTGCGGTCTGCTCGGTGTCGGTGTTTTGCCAAATAAAAGATGTCTTCAGACAACACCTCTTGCGGTCTGGCGGATCCTTGGTGCTGGGGGGGGAAACCCACGGGTGGCGGCGTCAGGCGTGCTACAATGACGTAGATGAATCAAAGAGTCCTTGATATGTTCTTCAGGTGGACTTGAAGGTCAAGTCCTGATCCAGGAGAACAGAGGTTCTCTACAGGGTGTTGGTGCCAGGGCAATGCGGTCTACAGAAACCACTTCACCTGACCTCTGACCTCTGAGCTGCTCAGTCAATCACTTCAGTTTGTCAGTTTAACATCAGGAAGTTGCAGGTCATCATGTTTGATGTCTTTCAGACGTGATTGAAGTTTGTTGGTCTGGTTTGATTCTCCAGGTGGAGAGTGGCCTGACCAGCTCATTACATTACGGTAAACTGCACAGTTCCTCTCAGCCGCAGCCTGACCCTCACTTCAGGACATTTACTCCACCAAGGTCACCCAGAGAGCACACATCAGGGACAGCATACACCCCATCAGACTGGCTCTTTAGACTCAAGTCCACAACCACGAGACAAACAGTTTGTACCTGCAGGCCCTCAGCCTGGTCAACAGCTCCTCAACAAGCCCCCAACATATCTTGAATCTTATTTAAAACCTCATGAACAAAGAGTCAGACATTCCACACACCTGCAGCTCACCTGTCTCTATTGTGCTGCGATCAGCTGGTATCCTTATAACGTCCGTGAGACGATGGTCTATACCAGGGGTGCTCAATACGTCGATCGCGGCGTAGTGTGGTAGATCGCATGACATAAAAAACAATTGTCCCGCCCCCCCGTCACTTTCTCTATAGCGCCACATTACAGCAGCACGTCATTTCTGTCTCTCCGTGTCGCGTTAACAGTCCTCTGCCCGCCGTCTCGTGCGCCGCAGAGCTCCGACACCGGTCTGCGCGCAACGGGACGGAGCAAAGAAAAAGTCACTAGCCCTCCCCCCCCCCCCGTCGGTCGATCGCCTTGACTTGGTCACATAAGTAGCTCGCATGCTGAAAAAGTGTGAGCACCCCTGGTCTATACCATAGTAACTTAAGTCTCGATCCACGACTGAGAAACGGGAATTGAAAGGATAACTGAATATGTAACCTACACATTACCAACTGACATTTTAAATGATTCTGTACTTGCAATGTTTAAATAATACAAAGGTCATTCATCACCATTCAGACAAAAGCACACCACTCTGCATTTGTCTTACTGGCAACATTGTGATGACTTTTATTGACAAGATCATTTGGGATTGGTCAACAAATTGGTCAGGACAATTCCTTAGTGCCTTGAGACTGTCAGCCCTAAATATAACAAAGAGGCAACGACACACAGGGAGTGATACACAATCGGAGAAGCAGTGGAAGGTCTTTAGCTAAATACAATATATAGTTTAATTCTAAACATTTCATATTGGACATTTATATCATTAAATGAAATGTACAATTCAGAATCATGCTAAATTTAGCAAAACCTCAGGTCCACAAAAACAAGAAGTTGACAACGATGTGGGGGGGGGGGGGGGGGGAGTTAATGCACCAGCAGTTACAACACACCATGAAAACAAAGCAGAACATCAGCTGGACCACAAGGCTGCAAGAGTCAAATATACACAGAGACTCTTTACTCTGGTAGAGTGTTGACTTTATTTTGTGAGGTCACTTTTGGCGTCGCAGGGAGATGTGCTGCAGTCTCCTGGCTTTCCCCCGGGCATCAATGGGCCGCATCTCAGTGACCTTTGACCTCATCATCCGGTAGGAGCAGGCGGGTCTCTTGCAGTAATGGATCAGCCGAGCGCCTGCAGAGACAGCAGCATGTACGTTACATACGTGACCTCCTCTGTGGCACATGGACTGGTTCCCATTTTCAAAAAGGGGGACCAGAGAGTGTGCTGGAACTGTCATAATATCACATCACTCCGCCTCCCGGGGAAGTTTAAGCCAGGGTGCTGGAAAGGAGGCCGCGACCAGTTGTCGAACCTCAGATTCAACAAGATTCTGAGGCCATGGTGCTCTGCTGGAAACCGGTGGATTGATCCTCCAGGTGGGGACAGAGTGCCTACCCCAAGCAAAGGAGTCCAAGTATCTTGGGATCTTGTTCATGAGTGAGGGGAAGATGGAGCGGATCGTTGAAAAAGAGCTCAAGTAAAAGTACTTAAAGACTACGGGAGATCAGAGGATGGCATGAACAGCTATCTTCACTCACACTTAAAACTAATGAAGGGGGAGGAGCAACGACTTTCTCACACACTAACATGGCTGCACATGAAAGTAACGTTCCAGCCCGGCTGCAGCCATCTTCAGAGCCATACATTGTGCGGCCAAGACAGACAGACAACCCTGAGACAACAGCGTGACAGAAGCAATAATGACATTCTTCAAGTTATGCAAAAACAAAATATGATCACAGAAATGTTGGTTGATCAGCAGAAACAAGCTCAGTTACCAGTTAAAGAGGTTACCGTTTCCATGGTGATCGACTTACTTTATCTGAGCTTTTGAGCAACTATTGAACAGAAAGCTCAAAGTGATCCAGACAAGCTGGACTACCTGCAACAACACACGGCAGGAGAACCACAAGAGAACCACAGGAGAACCACAAGAGAACCACAGGCCATCACGCAGAGGCTTCAGGGAACGACTGCGTCACAAGAACTACGGAGATGACTGATGACAGCAAGCGCTTACATTGACAACAAAAATCAAGTTTGAAGATGGGAAAGCCTTGAATTCTTTTTCTGACTGGATGTTGTAATACAACGGAAGATGTTGAGTCCATGGAGGAGATGGATAACCCCACACATATGAGAATGGTGGTATCCAAATTGCCATATAAAATGAGAGAGAGATGGCGCAATGTAACATTTGACCTCAAGGAAAAAAGAAGACAGGGCAAGATTTGTTAACCTTATTGAATGTCAAACAAAGATCGCTGTGGACCCAATCTTTGGGACCTCGAGGACAGACACACATCTACAGGGAAAAGGATAAACTTTTCCACAACATGAATTAAAGGAAGCAGTTTCGCAACAAATCTGTGGATGGAGAGGAAAACGCCGGAGACAACCCCACGGCAGGCACACCCAGTCAAAGTGGCTCATGCCTTCGTACCACCTCGTCTCTCCTGTCAACAGTCACACATTCCAGTCTTGCATCAGGATTAAAGGGCTAGCACACACAGATCGGATAGAGTCCCTGAACGCCAAGGGAAGAAGTCTTGGATGTTCAAGGACATCTTAGCAACATGTGCCAGAAGAGGACGGTGTGCACACAATGCTCACAGGAACATGCAGACGTCTTTCACAGAGCGAAGGAAGCCAACACAAATAGTTCATATGCGTCGTATGGATGTGAATGAATGTTGGTGGTGGGGGAGGGGCCGTAGCCGCTGATTGGGGGAGGGGCCGTAGCCGCTGATTGGCTGCCACGCTTCCGTCAGTCTGCCCCAGGGCAGCTGTGGCTCCTGATGTAGCTCCACCACCTGGGTGACTGTGTGTGACCTCTGGAGTCTGGAAAGCGACTTTGGGTACTTAGAGAAGCGCTATTAAAGATTGAAGGTTATTATTATTATATGTAGTGGTAAGTGAGGACAGCAATGTGATGAACATTGGTGGAAGGAACCTCAGATATTTCACTGCCAACGACTGTTTCCCAAAAGTAACAACTTACTATTTGTAAATACATTTAAAGAATTAACAAATACATTATTTGCCTCTGAAAAGCAGTCGAGTAAAAGTAGTTCTACAATTAACTGAGTCAAGTACAACCAAGTAAATGTACTTCGTAGCTTTTCCACTGAATTGTTCCCACAGAGAGGAAGTTACCGTGGCCCTCATGCCTCTTCTTGGCTGTGTGAACTGATCCAGCAGGTCCACCTGGATCAGTGCCTCCCTCCTCCTCCTCCTCCTCCTCCTCCTCCTCCTCCTCCTGCATCCGGTTCTCCGACTCCACCTGTCCTGTAGTGGGTGTCTTCGACTGTTTCTCCTCTTGCTGGCCACCCTCCTTTGCCTCCTCCTGCAGGTCTACACACACACACACACACACACACACACACACACACACCAGTGGCGGCTGGTGAAATTTTTTTTTGGGGGGGCGCAGTTGGGCGGCGCAGTTTAAATAGCACTCCACAATGAGAAGAAAAGAGGTTTTGAGTAGAATATTGTAACAAAGCTTTATTTCAAGAACACAGTGCTCAACACAGTCCACAACAACGAAACAAACGAAACATTGGATTCAGAAAGAGATGCATCACATTGTACATTGGCCCCACTACTTGTAAAGAAATTTAGCCCGCCTCTCTTTCAAGTTGGCAAACAAAAAAATATGCC
This sequence comes from Pseudoliparis swirei, assembly GCF_029220125.1. Lineage (NCBI taxonomy): Eukaryota > Metazoa > Chordata > Actinopteri > Perciformes > Liparidae > Pseudoliparis > Pseudoliparis swirei. The sequence goes on along the minus strand of NC_079399.1, from coordinate 23,834,471 downwards.
TGTGCCAAACCATATACACTGCTTTTAAAGTCCAACAGCATTGCTATCATTGCCAAATGTATTGTAATATCTACAAAGTAACAACATATGTTTAGTTTGCCAGCATTAAAAGCAGTTTTCCCTCAAGTTATTTTACCTAGGTCCTAAAATGGCCTTGTGTAATTAGATACAGTATATTATCATAAATAAAATGTGTGTATGTGCTGATCTGGAGTCAGTTTGGTAGGATTTGGGTATGAATAAATTATTTCATTTAAAATATGGATTTTTATTGAAAGATATTCATGTAATTTGCATGCAAAATAGGTCTACCCGAACCAAGGACAACAAATTCAACCCGCGCAACACTTCAAAAGTGGCCGATTCCAGGAAAACCGCGGACCTGGCAACACTGCTCTATGGGCTGAGGGAACATACGGTCTCTGATCTGCCCAATAATCAATCGCGTGCGCACATTTGCGCGCACTAAGATTCAGTTTCATCTGCCAATGTGAAGCCGGGTCATTAAAACGACTGAAATGTTTTCGTTGCCGTACACACACGTTAGAGCAGCGCCTCGAAAGGGAGGCTTCTCTCCGTGATAATGGCGATATATTATATTTTTTCACATTAACTTAAGTGGTTGTTGACAGGGGCTTACGGTCTCCCACACACATTTAGCGCGTCAACACGGTATATTTACTATTTAAATGATTTGGCATATAATGTTTTTTGACAGGATTTTTTTTTCTTCTTCTTTTTTTTTCATCTCCAAATTTTAAGAGGGGCGGCGCACTAGCGCCCCCTATGGACGAGCCGCCACTGACATACACACACACACAGTGCTGAACCAAGGAGTAAATGTGATAATCTGCTGCTTTTCAAAATAATAGGACCTTGGCATGCTGCAACGCCGGGCTGAATTTGCACCTCCATGTCTCTCCAAGCCCTTGTCTTAGTAAAACTCATTCTTAGTTGAACAAACAGACTGGACCTGTATTTGTCCATTTTATGAACACACTATTATTATTTTGTTCTTGTGACACTGTAGTGAGCTACTGAGCATGAACAAAAGTTCATCAGTCCATGATAACTACCCCAAAGAACCAGTGCTACCGACATCGGCTGCAGGTCGAACACGCTTGGAGTTGGTTCTCCAATCTGTATTTGAAAATTGTGATCACCGATCGGAACGAGCCATGTAAAGAGTGAACGGCACTGAGTGGAGACACTTACCTTTGGCTGCCTGGGCCTTCCATGTCTCCCTGTTGTGATAAATCTCTTTGTTCCATGTGACCTTGAAGCCTTTGAAGTCCACCAGGGTCGGACAGCAGCTGCCCTCTGAACCTGTACTCTTCACACTGGACAGCTTTCCATCACTGCCAATGATACTGTTGACACTGCACAAAAATATGTAAGATGCTTGTATATAGTCCAAATACAACTCAAACATCAAATTACAACTCTAACATCACATAATATTTGACCAAACATCAATATTAACATCTCGCAAAAAGTCTAAAAAACCATACAGCTTTGTGGCTTGTGTTGTGGTTAGCCTCATGCTGGAGATGAACCTAATATCTTTATTGAAAATAAAAAAAACTGCAGATTCCCAAGATATCCTTAAAATTCGTCTCCAACAAAGCATTAGCAAATGCATTAACATTTTTTAGACAAATACAGTTAGTATATAGACCCAAATGCAATACGCACATTTCCAGAGATCTACAACCTTTATGTTTAACTCTCCGAAACAGCAGGCAGAGTTAAAAGCAGCGTCAGGATCAGAAGGCAGGTGGGTTTACCGGGAGCCAAGCAAGGCGGGTTGAAGAGGGGCAGGCAGGGTCGGTGACAGGAGATCAGTCCTTGAGACAGTGCTGGAGAGTCTGGCATGAAGAACCGAGGAGAGAAAGAGAACAATCGAGCAAGGTGTGTCTGGAAGGCAGGAGCCTAAAAGGGGCTTGATTGGTGATCAGAGGCAGGTGAGTGAACAGGTGAAGAGAGTTAGACTGACGAGGAGGGAGTGACTGAAACATAACGTGAGGAGGGTGTGAAGCTGAACTGTTACAGAATCCTTCCTTTAAGGGATGGACTCTAGACGTCCCATCAGAACAGTTCACGAGGGCGGGTGGAGGGGAGCCGGAGGACAGACTCAGTGCGTTTACATGCATTCGAATAACTGGCTTAGTCGGACTGAAATCGAATTATCCGTTTCATGTAAACACCTTTGTCGGACTATGTGCGGTCCGACTACGATCCGATTAACACCCTGGATAACTCGATCCGATCGCTAATTCGACTATCGCGGCATGTAACGGTGAATTGGATTAGGAACTGGACTTTGCGTCTTTGCGCATGCTTGAGATCCCGCCGCCCTCCTCTCTCCCTCCCTCCCTCCCTCCCTCCCTCCTCCCTCCCATGTCGTGACCCGGAAGTCGAAAGAGACGATAAGTTGTCACTGCCGGGAGCCTGGCCGGCAGAAAACAAACAAACAACCAGTCCCACTGCTAACCATGTTGGTCAGTGGCGGCTGGTGATTTTTTTTTTGGGGGGGGCGCAGTTTAAATATCACTCAACAATGAGAAGAAAAGAGGTTTTGAGTAGAATATTGTAAAAAACAAAGCTTTATTTCAAGAACACAGCGTGCTCAACACTGTCCAATAACAACTATCAACACACTGTAACTTTGGGCATGAGAGGTTCAGAGCAGCTTTAAGGAACATTGGGTTGGGTTTCAGAGGTTTGCAAAATAAAAGAGTTTCACCCTCACATGAAAGAGGTTCAGAGCAGAATAGAGTCAGAAAGAGATCACATGTTACATTGGGTGACAGAGTAGACCCACTACTGTAAAGACAAGTAGCTCCTCTCTTTAAAGTGGTCAAACTTCTCAATAACTCTCTGGTTAAAGTCAATCATGTCTGTAACCAGCCTGTTTCCATTATTCTGGAGGGAATGTATCTGTTTTTCAGAACTTCTTCGTTGTGTTTCGATGCCAGTTCGGTCTCCTTCTCCTGACTGTAAACAGGGTTAGCTTCAGGCTGTTAGCGAGTTAGCTCCATGCTCTTAGCTAGATAACTGCGTTAACATTCGTGCTTTACACTTGTCTGCAGCTCTTTAGACTCCTCCCCCCGTTGTAGTCCAGAGAGTTTCAGTCCCTTTGGAACAACAGACAGGGGAAACTAAACAGCATTACTCACTGAGGACCAGCTGACAGCTCCGTTAGCTACCTGCTCCCGTAGCTCCGTGGAGCTCTCTGGCTGAGGGAACGATACCGGTCTCTGATCTGCCGAATAGTCCAGTCACGTGAAATAATAAAACAATGTCATTGGCCAATGAGCGCACATTTTTGTGGTCCAAGATTCACGTTTCATCCTCCAATGAGAAGCCGTCCTTGCCGAAACGACTGAAATGTTTACTCGCTCCCCGCACACACGTTTGGCCGGAGCCCCGTAAAGGGGGCGGGGCTTCTCGCTGTGATAATTAGTGGCGATGGGGGATGGGCAGGAGGACGGCCACCAGGCATAAGGACATGCTCCGGGGGATGGGCAGGAGGACGGCCACCAGGCGTAAGGACATGCTCCGGGGGATGGGCAGGAGGACGGCCACCAGGCGTAAGGACATGCTCCGGGGGATGGGCAGGAGGACGGCCACCAGGCGTAAGGACATGCTCCGGGGGATGGGCAGGAGGAAGGCCACTAGGCGTAAGGACATGCTCCGGGGGATGGGCAGGAGGAAGGCCACCAGGCGTAAGGACATGCTCCGGGGGATGGGCAGGAGGACGGCCACCAGGCGTAAGGACATGCTCTGGGGGGGCAGGAGGGCCACCAGGCGTGGGACATGCTCCGGGATGGGCAGGAGGACGGCCACCAGGCGTAAGGACATGCTCCGGGGGATGGACAGAGGACGGCCACCAGGCGTAAGGACATGCTCCGGGGGATGGGCAGAGGACGGCCACCAGGCGTAAGGACATGCTCCGGGGGATGGGCAGGAGGACGGCCACCAGGCGTAAGGACATGCTCCGGGGGATGGGCAGGAGGAAGGCCACTAGGCGTAAGGACATGCTCCGGGGGATGGGCAGGAGGACGGCCACCAGGCGTAAGGACATGCTCAGAATCAGAATCAGAATCAGAATCAGAAACAGTTTTATTGCCAGGAATGTTTTCACAAACAAACGAGGAATTGGTGGAAGGTGCAACATTTGGACATGACAAACAAACAACAATCAACACGACAGAAAGACAACAAATAATGTGAAGTGTTTGGGTGTGTGCTTCAAGTGGTGTGTTTTAGTTAAAGTGCATGTTAAAGTGACGTGTGTGGAGGAGGGAAGAAGAAGGAGGGGGAGGAGGAGGAGGAGGAGGAAGAGGAAGGAGGCGGGAAGAAGGAGGAGAGAGGAAGGTGGAAGAAGAGGTGGTAGTCCTGGGGTGACAGTCAGTCAGTCCCGGGGTCCATTGATGAACCCGACCGCCGTCCGGGAAAAAGCTTTGGTGTGGCGGGTGGTCTTTGTCATGATGGACGCAGCCTCCTCCCCGAGGGAGGGACTCAACAGGAGTGTCCAGGGTGGGAGGGTCAGCGACAATCTTTCCGGCCGCTTCAGTGACCTGGAAGTGAACAGGACCTGGAGAAGGCAGATTGCAACCGATAACCCTCTCGGCCGGCGGATGATGCTCTGCAACCTGCGCTTGTCTTTGGCTGTGGCTGCAGGGTGCCAGACGGTGATGGAGGAGCAGATGATGGACTCAACGATGGCCGTAGAATTGTACCATCATTCTCCTGGCAGGTTGTATTTCCTCTGCTGCCTCAGGAAGAACATCCTCTGCTGGGCCTTCTTGGTGTAGGGGCGGATGTTCAGCTCCCACTTGAGGTCCTGGGAGATGATGGAGCCCAGGAAGCGGTAGGACTCCACAGCGTCGGGGAGACACACAGGACGAGAGTGGCGGTTGGGGCTGCATTCCTCCTGAAATCCACAACCATCTCCACTGTCTTTAGAGCGTTGAGCTCCAGGTTGTTCTGGCTGCACCAGGTCACCAGGTGGTCAGTCTCCCACCTGTGCGGTCTCGTCCCACCAGAGATGAGTCCAATGAGGGTGGTGTCATCCATGAACTTTAGGAGCTTGACGGACTGGTGACTGGAGGTGCAGCTGTTGGTGTACAGGGAGAACAGCAGAGGAGAGAACACAGCCTTGGGGAACCCGTGCTGGTGGTCCGGGAGCCTGAGACGTGTTTCCCCAGCCTCACGTGCTGCTTCCTGTCGGTCAGGAAGTCTGTGATCCACCTGCAGGTGGAGTCGGGCACGTGCAGCTGGGAGAGCTTGTCCTGCAGCAGGGACGGATGATTGTATTGAAAGCAGAGCTGAAGTCCACAAACAGGATCCTGGCGTGGGTTCCTCGGGAGTCCAGATGCTGGAGGATGTAGTGAAGGGCCATGTTGACTGCATCGTCTACAGACCTGTTGGCTCTGTAGGCGAACTGCAGGGTGTCCAGGAGTGGGTCGGTGATGGTCTTGAGGTGTGACAGGACCAAGCGTTCAAAGGACTTCATGACCACAGAGGTCAGGGCGATGGGCCTGTAGTCATTGAGTCCTGTGATCTTGGGTTTTTGGGGGACGGGGATGATGGTGGAGGCCTTGAAGCAGGCTGGAACGTGGCATGTCTCCAGGGAGGTGTTGAAGATGTCGGTGAACACCGGAGACAGCTGGTCAGCACAGTGCTTCAGGGTGGAGGGGAGACGGAGTCGGGCCCGCTGCTGCGGGGTTCTGCTTTTTGAACAGCCTGTTGACGTCTCTCTCCAGGATGACGAGGGTCGTCGCTGAGTTGATGGAGGGTGCTCCAGAGGTGTGAGCCCCTGATGGGCTGGGGGAGGGTGGGCTGATGGTCTGTGGCTTGTTGATGGGGCTGTGGGGGATGGTCTCAGGACTGCTCCATTGTCTTTCAAAGCGGCAGTAGAACTCATTTAGCTTGTCTGCCAGAAGCACATTGTTCATGGAGTGGGGTGATTTGGGCTTGTAGTTGGTGATCTGCCTGAGCCCTCTCCAGACAGAAGCAGAGTCGTTTGCTGAGAGCTGCTGTTGCAGTTTCTCAGAGTACAGACGTTTAGCATCTCTCACCGCCTTGCTAAACCTGTATTTGGACTCTGTGTACAGGTCCTTGTCCCCACTCCTGAATGCCTGGTCCTTCTGCAGTCTTAGCTTCCTGAGCTCCGCTGTGAACCAGGGTTTGTCGTTGTTATAACTCATCCTGGAGCTGGATGGAATACAGCTGTCCTCACAGAAGCTGATGTAGGAAGTTACAGCCTCTGTGTACTCATCCAGGCTGTTGGTAGCAGTCCTGAAGACATCCCAGTCAGTACAGTCCAAGCATGCCCGTAGATCCTCCAGAGCCTCACTGGTCCACTTCTTGAACTTCCTCACCACAGGTTTGCAGAGCTTTAGTCTCTGCCTGTATGAGGAATCAGATGAACCATGACGTGGTCAGAGTTTCCCAGTGCAGCTCGAGGGACGGCGTGATAGGCCCTGCTGATTGTTGTGTAGCAGTGGTCCAGAATGCTCTTCTCTCTAGTAGGGCATTTAATTAACTGTCTATATTTAGAGTTCGTGGCTGAGGTTTCCTTTGTTAAAATCCCAGTACAATAACTAAAGAGTCCGGGAAGGTCCGCCCACACACCGTATCTGTTCGGCGAGGTCCGCTGTGCCTCGTGCACGTTCCCCTGCGGCATGTAAACTCCGGCCAGGATGAATGAAGCGAACTCACGTGGGGAGTAGAAGGGTTTGCAGTGAATGATAAAAGATTCCAGGTCCGGCGAACAGTGCTGTAGGATCACCGTTACGTCGTTGCACCAGCCGTTGTTGAGGTAAAGCAGATTCCTCCACCCTTTGCTTTTCCGGAGAGCTCCGTGTCGGTCCGCTCGGAACAGCTGGAAGCCAGCGAGCTGGAGCGCAGAATCTGGTATCGATCCACTTAGCCATGATTCCGTAAAACACAGGGCGGAGGATGAGGAGAAGTCTCTGTCTCTCCCCACCAGCAGCTGGAGTTCGTCCAGTTTGTTGCACAGTGAGCGGACGTTGGAGAGAAATATGCCCGCAGCGCTGTACGAGATCCCGTTTCCGTAGCCGCATAAGCGCCCTGAGCGTTCCCTCTCCGCCGGCGTTTCACCGCGTGGGCGGTGAAGGTGAGCACACCTTTACAAAATGTCCAGTAACTCCACAGAAGTTAAAAACGTTGGAAATAAATCCGCTGGAGTTGTTCCCCTGATGTTCATGAGCTCTTCTCTGGTGAAAGAGCTCTGGGAATCACAGCAGAAAACAGTATTTAAAACGAAAACAACAAAAAACATCGCGCACCAACACACCGAGGCGGCCGTCCGCGGCGCCATCAGGAAGATGGGCAGGAGGACGGCCACCAGGCGTAAGGACATGCTCTGGGGGGCGGGCAGGAGGACGGCCACCAGCCGTGGGACATGCTCCGGGGGATGGGCAGGAGGACGGCCACCAGGCGTAAGGACATGCTCCGGGGGATGGGCAGGAGGACGGCCACCAGGCGTAAGGACATGCTCCGGGGGATGGACAGAGGACGGCCACCAGGCGTAAGGACATGCTCTAGGGCAGGGGTGGCCAACCAGTCAGAGACTAAGAGCCACATTTTTTACTGTGTCACCGCAAAGAGCCACATCATACACATATGTGTGCGCGCGCACACGCACACACACACCTCTGATCAGCCAGATTTGTTGTAAATGTCACACACCAACATGATAATGACAGAAATGGACTCCTACAGTACTAAGACAACAGGTCTGTCATGTTCAACAATGAACATTGTGTACACTGTCTCACACACACACACACACACAAACACACATTATCTCAGTTCAACCAAGTCCACAAACAAAAATAGAATAATTTACAATAGCGTTTTCTTTTACTATGCATGTTGCTTAGTGGGACTTATGGGATTCCTTGCCTTGAACAATCCTCTTCAAATCTGGCTTAATTCCGTTGTTGCCACTCGAAGCAATTCCTTCACATGGTGTCAATTAGAACAGGTGTCCGAAAATCGAACGGTGCACTTGCGCCATGAATGCCGCATTATGGGGGGCTGGAGTAATCAAACGCTCACCAATAAACCACTTTAGCCGAAGAGAGTGTTCGACATTCGGATGCGGTTCTCCATAACGCTGCTCTTACACCGTGTCCGCTGAATTGAGGGCGGCTGGAGAAAGCGTCACCGTAAACTACTTTAGCCATAGTGCGGGACATCCAGCTGCCCATAATGCGGCGTTCATGGCGTAAGTGCAGTGTTTGATTTTCGGACACTTTCATCCACGTAACCCTCCGTGGAACCGCCCGCTCGACATTCGGATGTGGTCTTTCCGCGTTTGGCCCACGAGTTTGAGACCCGTGCCCTACTGGGAAACTTTGCGTTTTTTTCATCTCACGCATGCGCGTTTGACGAAAAATACCGTAGTGAACTCAAGCGGTTAACACGCACATACAAAAAAACACAAACTTAGATATGAACGTAAGAGCCGCATGACACCAGGCAAAGAGCCGCATGCTGCTCGCGAGCCGCGGGTTGGCCACCCCTGCTCTAGGGGATGGGCAGGAGGACGGCCACCAGGCGTAAGGACATGCTCTAGGGGGTGAGCCGGAGGACGGCCACCAGGCGTAAGGATATGCTCCGGGGGATGGGCAGGAGGACGGCCACCAGGCGTAAGGACATGCTCCGGGGGATGGGCAGGAGGACGGCCACCAGGCGTAAGGACATGCTCTGGGGGATGGGCAGGAGGACGGCCACCAGGCGTAAGGACATGCTCTGGGGGATGGGCAGGAGGACGGCCACCAGGCGTAAGGACATGCTCCGGGGGATGGGCAGAGGACGGCCACCAGGCATAAGGACATGCTCCGGGGGATGGGCAGGAGGACGGCCACCAGGCGTAAGGACATGCTCCGGGGGATGGGCAGAGGACGGCCACCAGGCATAAGGACATGCTCCGGGGATGGGCAGGAGGACGGCCACCAGGCGTGGACATGCTCCGGGGATGGGCAGGAGGACGGCCACCAGGCGTGAGACATGCTCCGGGATGGGCAGGAGGACGGCCACCAGAGGCGTAGGACATGCTCCGGGGATGGGCAGGAGGACGGCCACCAGGCGTAAGGACATGCTCCGGGGATGGGCAGGAGGACGGGCCACCAGGCGTAAGGACATGCTCCGGGATGGACAGAGGCCACCAGCTGCCTCAGGAAGAACATCCTCTGCTGGGCCTTCTTGGTGATGGAGCGGATGTTCAGCTCCCACTTGAGGTCCTGGGAGATGATGGAGCCCAGGAAGCGGTAGGACTCCACAGCGTCGTGGGAGTCACACAGGATGAGAGGGGGCGGTTGGGGCTGCATTCCTCCTGAAATCCACAACCATCTCCACTGTCTTTAGAGCGTTGAGCTCCAGGTTGTTCTGGCTGCACCAGGTCACCAGGTGGTCAGTCTCCCACCTGTGGCGGTCTCGTCCCCACCAGAGATGAGTCCAATGAGGGTGGTGTCATCCATGAACTTTAGGCGCTTGACGGACTGGTGCCTGGAGGTGCAGCTGCTGGTGTACAGGGAGTACAGCAGAGGAGAGAACACAGCCTTGGGGAACCCGTGCTGGTGGTCCGGGAGCCTGAGACGTGTTTCCCCAGCCTCACGTGCTGCTTCCTGTCGGTCAGGAAGTCTGTGATCCACCTGCAGGTGGAGTCGGGCACGTGCAGCTGGGAGAGCTTGTCCTGCAGCAGGGACGGGATGATTGTATTGAAAGCAGAGCTGAAGTCCACAAACAGGATCCTGGGCGTGGGTTCTCGGGAGTCCAGATGCTGGAGGATGTAGTGAAGGGCCATGTTGACTGCATCGTCTACAGACCTGTTGGCTCTGTAGGCGAACTGCAGGGGTCCAGGAGTGGGTCGGTGATGGTCTTGAGGTGTGACAGGACCAAGCGTTCAAAGGACTTCATGACCACAGAGGTCAGGGCGATGGGCCTGTAGTCATTGAGTCCTGTGATCTTGGGTTTTGGGGACGGGGATGATGGTGGAGGCCTTGAAGCAGGCTGGAACGTGGCATGTCTCCAGGGAGGTGTTGAAGATGTCGGTGAACACCGGAGACAGCTGGTCAGCACAGTGCTTCAGGGTGGAGGGGGAGACGGAGTCCGGGCCCGCTGCTGGGGGTTCTGCTTTTTGAACAGCCTGTTGACAGCTCTCTCCAGGATGACGAGGGTCGTCGCTGAGTTGATGGAGGGTGCTCCAGAGGTGTGAGCCCCTGATGGGCTGGGGGAGGGTGGGCTGATGGTCTGTGGCTTGTTGATGGGGCTGTGGGGGATGGTCTCAGGACTGCTCCATTGTCTTTCAAAGCGGCAGTAGAACTCATTTAGCTCGTCTGCCAGAAGCACATTGTTCATGGAGTGGGGTGATTTGGGCTTGGTTGGTGATCTGCCTGAGCCCTCTCCAGACAGAAGCAGAGTCGTTTGCTGAGAGCTGCTGTTGCAGTTTCTCAGAGTACAGACGTTTAGCATCTCTCACCGCCTTGCTAAACCTGTATTTGGACTCTGTGTACAGGTCCTTGTCCCCACTCCTGAATGCCTGGTCCTTCTGCAGTCTTAGCTTCCTGAGCTCCGCTGTGAACCAGGGTTTGTCGTTGTTATAACTCACCCTGGAGCTGGATGGAATACAGCTGTCCTCACAGAAGCTGATGTAGGAAGTTACAGCCTCTGTGTACTCATCCAGGCTGTTGGTAGCAGTCCTGAAGACATCCCAGTCAGTACAGTCCAAGCACGCCCGTAGATCCTCCAGAGCCTCACTGGTCCACTTCTTGAACTTCCTCACCACAGGTTTGCAGAGCTTTAGTCTCTGCCTGTATGAGGGAATCAGATGAACCATGGCGTGGTCAGAGTTTCCCAGTGCAGCTCGAGGGACGGCGTGATAGGCCCTGCTGATTGTTGTGTAGCAGTGGTCCAGAATGCTCTTCTCTCTAGTAGGGCATTTAATTAACTGTCTATATTTAGGAGTTCGTGGCTGAGGTTTCCTTTGTTAAAATCCCAGTACAATAACTACAGAGTGCGGGAACGTCCGCTCCACACACCGTACCTGTTCGGCGAGGGTCCGCTGTGCCTCGTGCACGTTCCCCTGCGGCATGTAAACTCCGGCCAGGATGAATGAAGCGAACTCACGTGGGGAGTAGAAGGTTTGCAGTGAATGATAAAAGATTCCAGGTCCGCGAACAGTGCTGTAGGATCACCGTTACGTCGTTGCACCAGCCGTTGTTGAGGTAAAGCAGATTCCTCCACCCTTTGCTTTTCCGGAGAGCTCCGTGTCGGTCCGCTCGGAACAGCTGGAAGCCAGCGAGCTGGGCGCAGAATCTGGTATCGATCCACTTAGCCATGATTCCGTAAAACACAGGGCGGAGGATGAGGAGAAGTCTCTGTCTCTCCCCACCAGCAGCTGGAGTTCGTCCAGTTTGTTGCACAGTGAGCGGACGTTGGAGAGAAATATGCCCGGCAGCGCTGTACGAGATCCCGTTTCCGTGGCCGTACAAGCGCCCTGAGCGTTCCCTCTCCGCCGGCGTTCCACAGCGTGGGCGAAGGTGAGCACACCTTTTACAAAAATGTCCAGTAACTCCACAGAAGTTAAAAACGTTGGAAATAAATCCGCTGGAGTTGTTCCCCTGATGTTCATGAGCTCTTCTCTGGTGAAAGAGCTCTGGGAATCACAGCAGAAAACAGTATTTAAAACGAAAACAACAAAAAACATCGCGCACCAACACACCGAGGCGGCCGTCCGCGGCGCCATCAGGAAGATGGGCAGGAGGACGGCCACCAGGCGTAAGGACATGCTCTGGGGGGCGGGCAGGAGGACGGCCACCAGGCGTAAGGACATGCTCCGGGGGATGGGCAGGAGGACGGCCACCAGGCGTAAGGACATGCTCCGGGGGATGGGCAGGAGGACGGCCACCAGGCGTAAGGACATGCTCCGGGGGATGGACAGAGGACGGCCACCAGGCGTAAGGACATGCTCTAGGGCAGGGGTGGCCAACCAGTCAGAGACTAAGAGCCACATTTTTTACTGTGTCACCGCAAAGAGCCACATCATACACATATGTGTGCGCACGCACACACACACCTCTGATCAGCCAGATTTGTTGTAAATGTCACACACCAACATGATAATGACAGAAATGGACTCCTACAGTACTAAGACAACAGGTCTGTCATGTTCAACAATGAACATTGTGTACACTGTCTCACACACACACACAAACACACATTATCTCAGTTCAACCAAGTCCACAAACAAAATAGAATAATTTACAATAGCGTTTTCTTTTACTATGCATGTTGCTTAGTGGGACTTATGGGATTCCTTGCCTTGAACAATCCTCTTCAAATCTGGCTTAATTCCGTTGTTGCCACTCGAAGCAATTCCTTCACATGGTGTCAATTAGAACAGGTGTCCGAAAATCGAACGGTGCACTTGCGCCATGAATGCCGCATTATGGGGGGCTGGAGTAATCAAACGCTCACCAATAAACCACTTTAGCCGAAGAGAGTGTTCGACATTCGGATGCGGTTCTCCAAACGCTGCTCTTACACCGTGTCCGCTGAATTGAGGGCGGCTGGAGAAAGCGTCACCGTAAACTACTTTAGCCATAGTGCGGGACATCCAGCTGCCCATAATGCGGCGTTCATGGCGTAAGTGCAGTGTTTGATTTTCGGACACTTTCATTCGCGTAACCCACCGTAGAACGGCCCGCTCGACATTCGGATGTGGTCTTTCCGCGTTTGGCCCACGAGTTTGAGACCCGTGCCCTACTGGGAAACTTTGCGTTTTTTTCATCTCACGCATGCGCGTTTGACGAAAAATACCGTATTGAACTCAAGCGAAGCGAACACGCACATACAAAAAAACACAAACTTAGATATGAACGTAAGAGCCGCATGACACCAGGCAAAGAGCCGCATGCTGCTCATGAGCTGGGTTGGCCACCCCTGCTCTAGGGGATGGGCAGGAGGACGGCCACCAGGCGTAAGGACATGCTCTAGGGGGTGAGCCGGAGGACGGCCACCAGGCGTAAGGATATGCTCCGGGGGATGGGCAGGAGGACGGCCACCAGGCGTAAGGACATGCTCCGGGGGATGGGCAGGAGGACGGCCACCAGGCGTAAGGACATGCTCCGGGGGATGGGCAGGAGGACGCCACCAGGCGAAGGACATGCTCCGGGGGATGGGCAGAGGACGGCCACCAGGCATAAGGACATGCTCCGGGGGATGGGCAGGAGGACGGCCACCAGGCGTAAGGACATGCTCCGGGGGATGGGCAGGAGGACGGCCACCAGGCATAAGGACATGCTCCGGGGGATGGGCAGGAGGACGGCCACCAGGCATAAGGACATGCTCCGCGGGATGGGCAGGAGGACGGCCACCAGGCGTAAGGACATGCTCCGGGGGATGGGCAGGAGGACGGCCACCAGGCGTAAGGACATGCTCCGGGGGATGGGCAGGAGGACGGCCACCAGGCGTAAGGACATGCTCTGGGGGGCGGGCAGGAGGACGGCCACCAGGCGTAAGGACATGCTCCGGGGGATGGGCAGGAGGACGGCCACCAGGCGTAAGGACATGCTCCGGGGGATGGGCAGGAGGACGGCCACCAGGCATAAGGACATGCTCCGGGGGATGGACAGAGGACGGCCACCAGGCGTAAGGACATGCTCCGGGGGATGGACAGAGGACGGCCACCAGGCGTAAGGACATGCTCCGGGGGATGGACAGAGGACGGCCACCAGGCGTAAGGACATGCTCCGGGGGATGGACAGAGGACGGCCACCAGGCGTAAGGACATGCTCTAGGGGGATGGGCAGGAGGACGGCCACCAGGCGTAAGGACATGCTCCGGGGGATGGGCAGAGGACGGCCACCAGGCGTAAGGACATGCTCTAGGGGGTGAGCCGGAGGACGGACACCAGGCTGACAGGCGAGCCCCGGTGAACAGGGCTCTGAAGAAATGGGCTCGGAGGAACCCGGGGAGCTGGAGTCGGCCGGGGTGGCGACTGTACAGGAGGACCAGGGAGTCAGAGAAGGGTCTCGGGGAGCAGGGGTTGGCCGGAGTGCCGATGGGTCTCGCGAAGTCAGAACTGACGTGGGCTGCAGCACGGAGTCAGAAGTGGGAACCGGCAAGGTCTGTGGCAGCGGGAACCGCTGTGATCTGCGGCACGGAGGCGGCAGAGGAACACCACACAGTCTGGAGGTTCGGACCCCCTGCTCCGGAGTTGGGGAGGCACGAACCTTGCCTTGGGTCAGGGCTGCCGGTAGCAGTTGCACCTAAACTGTCAATGCCGCCATCGCCCGCTCCGTTGGGCTCCAGAGACCACGTGGGAAACAGATGGCACAGGAGAAGGAGAACAGAGTGATGACAGCATGTGTTAAAAGGCGTGGACACACTGTCAGACAGACGGCTCAGCCAAGACGCTGAGTATCCACCAATGTATTTCTGTAAAACTGGACCAATGAGAAGTCCATATTGCCTTTCTGTTGTGCTCGCAACAAATGTAACCTAGATATAGGCCAGAGGCTTTTGTTTTGAGGAACGGGACACTGCAGGAAGGAGAGCTGTGTTTTCTGATCCGATGCGAGGTCCTGGGGCGGGGTTGTCCTAGGTGTGCAGATTGTAAGAAACTTTTGTAATTTGGGACAATACAAAATAAACTGAAGTAAATAGTCCCACCGGTAAAACAAGATTAACAGTGGCATTAGAAGATCATCTGGATGGCATGCCAATGTGTATTATTATTAATACAGGTCCATATCATACCTTACCAGAATAGCATCGTGAGTATTTTCTACACTCTGGGGTAGTGTCATTCATGTCAGATGATGAGGGTGTCTTACCTAGAGCGTCTGACGCCAGCCAATCCACAGTGCGAAGCTTCCTCTATAAGCGGGGACACAATCTTCTCGATCATTTCTGTCAACACTGTAAATGTTGGTTCCACGATGAAGTCAATGAATCCTGCAGGAAATGGCAAACAAGCCCAAGTAAAATTCACTTTCCCGTCTGCTTGTTCTCATTAATACCAATAAATAGATAGACTAAGACTGTAATGGGAATTTCAGAAGAGGGCAAAACCAGTTAGATGGTTGAAATTCATATCGTTAATATAATGAATATAACAATAGTTCCTACAGTCTAGTGCACAGGCAAATATAGGCACACGGAAAGGGAAGCGGTTAATGAGTCCTCCCTGAGCCCAGTGAGGCTATGCTCTGAAACTTACTCTATAATATATATTATATAAGCGCCATAGTTTAGCTCTGTGAAGGATTCTTCTGTTGAATCTAAACCAGCAAAGTTGTGAATTGCTTCAATCTCAGCTGTAGCTCATGCGGAGAGAGGTAGGTCCTCGGTTTGATCCCCACTCTTCCCATCGTTCATGTTGAAGTGTCCTTGAGCAAGGCACTGAACCCCCAGTTGCTTCCTGGGCGCTTCACTGCTCCTCCATAACTAAGGCTTGGTCAAATGCAGGAGCTTTAAGCTAGCTTCACACTCGTGTATGTGGCAGAATGATACTGCCGACTGAAAGATACTACAAGAGCAACTCCACCTCTTTTCTTATGCACTCTTGTTTCACTCATAAAACTGAAATTGGGAGTTGTTGACTCAATAGGACCGCGACACTGCTGTACTGGTCTAAGTCTCAGTTAGAAACACAACATAAAGATTGTGCCTGACAATAAAAAGCATTGATTCAAAATGCTTTCCCCGATGGAGACCGTTTATCTGGACAGGCTGACGAGGAATGAATGTTTAATTTGATAAGTTTTCAGATTGACTAATATTTCTTACATTATCTTTATACAGACTGTTCCTGAGAGAAGCAGTGGTGTCATTAGCCTTATGGTCTGGACCCAAAAGATATCAATGAATGCCTTCATCCGGTAGGGGAGGTACAGGGTGGTTGTGGAGCGGTCATGGAGGCAGGGGCGGGGCAGTGCTCTTTAACTTCAGCGATTGTTAACTGGCAGAGGACTCCGAGCCGCTAGCTGAGGACGCACTGAGGGAGGACGGTGAGGCGGGATTTCAGGAGGGAACATGGTTCCATCAGTGACCAGCTCCTTCATCTGGTCAGTGGACTCCAGGTGGAAAGAGGATGGGGAGGGTGGGGGGGGATATGGAGAGTAGGGGGACCTGGATGAGTGTGTGTGTGTGTGTGTGGGGGGGGGGGGGGGTGGAAGACGGTGCTGGTGAGGGAGGTAAAAACTTCTCTCGGAGAACAAAATACCAGATCAAATCAAATCTCAAGACACACAGTAAACAAACAGTTTCCATAACAGAGAAGATTTTCCGCTGGACAGGACTGTACAATAATGTCCTTATAAATAACATACACAATGCCTCGGATAGAGTCGTGGTGTCATGTGTAGACCTTACCAATCTGAGACTGGGCCACCATGGTGGATTTGCGGTCACACAGAGGAGAGAAAGGGAGACCCAGCTCTGCTTCTTTATCCCCCTGAAAACAAATGCAGCGTTACAAGCTACGTCAGCACAAGCTCTCCTGGGAAGGTTCATTTAGACATCACTCAATCATATTTGTTTTCTTTTCTTTTCCTTTCATCAATCTTATATAATTAATGTCAGTTGTATATGTAACTCAGGCAGATGAGCCAATTTGGGACACCGGCTGGCATCAGTGTACGACGGCGTGCTGGCTGCCGCTCCGCTTCACCCTTTATTACGGCTTTTGTGATTGATGTGACTTTTTAAAGCTCTTTTATTTGGCGGACTTGGATTAATAGAGACTAGCTGCTCTACTGGAGTCCTTATTCTGTGATGACTATTGTTGTGTTTTTGAACTGTTGAACTCTGGGAGCGGAGGCGTGGCTCCAGCTGGAGCTCGCAGCCCGTGGTCGTTGTGTTCTTGACATCGGTGCTGGCAATGATGTCATACACCGCCCCGCAGCTGTGGCGCTGGCGCAGCTTCATGGTTCCATCCGACAAAGGGCTGATAGGCCGCTGTCAAGAGTGGAGGATTTAAAAAAACAGACCTCGCTACATCCGTAGAGGTTGGCGCCGCGGCTTTAACGTGGAATCAGGAAACAAAACAAACCTAGGAATCATTTTCGGAAACATCCGAGACCATCCAATGCTCGGCACAACGGCAAACATGGAGTGGATCGCAGTGCATCACGGAGCTCTCAGCGATTTCCAAACCGAGCTCTGTCTCCTCCCACTGCCGCGAAACATACGAGCCCTCACTGAGAACGCCCTCCTCACATACCACCGTGTTCTGGACAAAGGGCTTGACTTGATGTGCCGAACCGAAACCATTCATTACGTCATTATTGACATGCTCCCCCTCGGTCGTGTTATCAGCAGACATAAGATGTTACTGTTATGCTGACGACACACAGCTTTACATACAAACTGAAACCCATGAACATCCAGAACCTTCAATACATCCAGAACCTCCAATACATCCAGAACCTTCAATACATCCAGAACCGTCAATACATCCAGAACCTCCAATACATCCAGAACCTCCAATACATCCAGAACCTTCAATACATCCAGAACCCTCAATACATCCAGAACCTTCAATACATCCAGAACCTCCAATACATCCAGAACTTTCAAAACATCCAGAACCTCCAATACATCCAGAACCTTCAATACATCCAGAACCCTCAATACATCCAGAACCTTCAATACATCCAGAACCGTCAATACATCCAGAACCCTCAATACATCCAGAACCTCCAATACATCCAGAACCTTCAATACATCCAGAACCCTCAATACATCCAGAACCTTCAATACATCCAGAACCTCCAATACATCCAGAACTTTCAAAACATCCAGAACCTTCAATACATTCAGAACCTTCAATACATCCAGAACCTCCAATACATCCAGAACCCTCAATACATCCAGAACCCTCAATACATCCAGAACCTTCAATACATCCAGAACCTCCAATACATCCAGAACCGTCAATACATCCAGAACCTTCAATACATCCAGAACCTTCAATACATCCAGAACCTCCAATACATACAGAACCTTCAATACATCCAGAACCTCCAATACATCCAGAACCTTCAATACATCCAGAACCGTTGTAACAATTCGCCCTTATAAATCAATCAAGGGGAAAAGGTACAATACGCAAAAGAAGGAAATGGGCGGATCTGCGAATAATGGTGTTAAGTGTCTGCTCAAACGGTGGTAAAAGAAAAACAGTCGAAATGCATAAACTCAAATATTATTATATTAAATAAAATTCAATGCATCAGCAAGCTTCCAAAATGAACACACACTGCAAACAATCAAACCCACTCAAAACAAAGTATAATCCCCGGATCCCGACAGTCCCCAAAGTCTTTCAGTTCCGCAAAACAAAAGTAAACGACTGCACCTGCACCCGCACAAACCCCCCCCCCCCTCCCCCCCAAAAGCCGGCGAACAGCTGCCCGAACAGGCGGAAACGTGACGAGGCGCCGCGTTCACTCCCCGCGCTACGTCACCCTAGTCCGGTCGGGGCTGGCTCAGTTGACAGTGTTCCTGCGCAGTCTTCTCAGTACAGATCCCGCCCGTTGGCATAAATCCACAATCGAAGTAGTCGCCGGATTGCTGCCGTCCTGAGCCGCTCAACACCGGAGCCTGTCAGCGCGCTCCAAACAAAACCCCTCGCGTCACTTCCCCCTCGTCACCTTTTATAGACCGTGACACAACAATAATAATAATTACAATTATAATACAAAACACATGATCCTAACTAAACCCAAGCTCACTTGAGGCCCCTGATAAAAACACTGGTACGGCACATATACATAAAGGAAAATAAACGAGTAAAAAGTTTACCCTTTACCGGTGCCGTACACACAGGCCAAACCATGTGATCATTACACCGTCAATACATCCAGAACCTTCAATACATCCAGAACCTCCAATACATCCAGAACCTTCAATACATCCAGAACCCTCAATACATCCAGAACCTCCAATACATCCAGAACCTTCAATACATCCAGAACCTTCAATACATCCAGAACCCTCAATACATCCAGAACCTTCAATACATCCAGAACCCTCAATACATCCAGAACCTCCAATACATCCAGAACCCTCAATACATCCAGAACATTCAATACATCCAGAACCTTCAATACATCCAGAACCCTCAATACATCCAGAACCTTCAATACATCCAGAACCTTCAATACATCCAGAACCTTCAATACACCCAGAACCGTCCAGAAATATGAGCACACCCGTTCTCCACTCACTCCACTGGCTCCCTGTGTTCTTCCTGATTGATGACACAGTCCTCCTCCTCCTCCTCCTCCTCCTCCTCCTCACCCATGAATGCAGAGATGGACCTGTACCTCCCTACCTACAAGAACTCACGACTCCCCAAACCTCCACCCGCACCCTCAGATCTACAAACAGCGGAGACGGAGAATCAGGCCGGTTTTGCCTATGAAGTACATATTTCTCAAAGACAACCAACAATTATGTGAAATTAGATGTCAGAAACCTTTTAGAGACTTTTTAGAGTACTCATCTTGAAAATTTTATTGTATTGTCATATAGTTACATCCATATATGAAATGTGTTCTCTGCGTTTAAGCCATCCTTTAGGCGCAGTGGGTAGCTCGTGTTCTCAGGACGGCCAGCTGCCCAATGAGCTAGAGCTCTCCTGGTGTGGGATAAATGCTTATTTTACCCCTGCTATCTGCATCATGAAAACAAAATTAATAAAACTATCAGAAGACTGCAACTGTGTTGTTGTTACATGTCACTTGATGGTAATCTGTAGTTCTGATAACCACCGGATCTGAAAGAATTGATGTTCACAATTCTCCATTGAGTGTATTAGTCAGCAGCTGACATGTTTTGATATCATCATTGTTGCAGAACAATTTATCATTTGTCATCAATATTAAGCAAGCTTATTGATTAAATGTGAGACAGAGTTTTGATAATGGGAAGCCTGAGGAACATTCAAACAGTTGGCTTGCTTATTCACTAATATTTCTTCATTAATAGTAAAGCAGGAAGTATGTGGCACATGTCTGGGTTGCTACCTGTCTGAAGAACTCCTCCAGAAGTGATGTAGTCCAACGTTGATGGAGGTCCCAGTGTTTGGCAGGGTGGCTGATGTCAGCAGTGTGCAGCAGCAGGGATAGAGCTTTAGGTTTGTCAATCCTGCAAGTACAGTCCACAGAGCTGGGCTGCTGTCAATGACACCACGTGCTGCTGTGCAACTGTTCAAGAGAAGTACTTCATGGAGTTGCTCATGCACATTATGTAGGGTGAGCAAATCCTTCCACGATTTTTACCTTGGTCGTTGTACCCATTTCTTTATTAGTTGCTCAAAAGAAGGCCTAAAGACTGAGGCCACAGCTTAAATAAAACAATTACAAATAAATAAAAAAACAAAACGATCTCCCTCCACACAAGCGATTGAACACCTTTTTCTACATCATTTCTGTCCATACTAACACGCCTGAAAAAGATTATAATGCTGGGCATGCAGGTGTTAACAGGAAGCAGATTACATTATCCATACCGGTTAACCTCAGTAAGGGCGCTGGAGCCGATCCCAGCTGACATTGGGCGAAGGCAGGTTCACCCTGGACCGGGTCACCTGGACAGGTCACAGGTCATCTCAGGGCTCATGTGGAGACAGACAACCATTCATGCTCACATTCACACCTACGGGACATTTAGAGATAAGTTAACCTCACTGCATGTCTTTGGAAGGAAGCTGGAGAACCCGGAGGGAACCCACACTGCCACGGGGAGAACATGCTGCCTCCACACATAATTTAACCCACGGCCCTCTTGCTGTGAGGCTTCAGTGCAAGCCACTACACCACCGTGCAGCCCCAGAGGAGGCAGATTGTACAGGAAGGAGGCCAGACACAGAATAAGGGGCAGGATGCAGGAAGGAGGGGCAAGTCAGGGATCAGGGCTGAATGGACCCTGTGAGGCGGCACAAAGACTCCGGGGGCAGGAGGCAAGGCCACAGAGGCAGGAGGCAAGGCCACAGAGGCAGGAGGCAAGGCCACAGAGGCAGGAGGCAGGACCACAGAGGCAGGAGGCAAGGCCACGGAGGCAGGAGGCAAGGCCACAGAGGCAGGAGGCAAGGCCACGGAGGCAGGAGGCAAGGCCACAGAGGCAGGAGGCAAGGCCACAGAGGCAGGAGGCAGGACCACAGAGGCAGGAGGCAAGGCCACAGAGGCAGGAGGCAGGACCACAGAGGCAGGAGGCAAGGCCACGGAGGCAGGAGGCAAGGCCACAGAGGCAGGAGGCAAGGCCACAGAGGCAGGAGGCAGGACCACAGAGGCAGGAGGCAAGGCCACAGAGGCAGGAGGCAGGACCACAGAGGCAGGAGGCAAGGCCACAGAGGCAGGAGGCAAGGCCACAGAGGCAGGAGGCAGGACCACAGAGGCAGGAGGCAAGGCCACAGAGGCAGGAGGCAGGACCACAGAGGCAGGAGGCAAGGCCACGGAGGCAGGAGGCAAGGCCACAGAGGCAGGAGGCAAGGCCACAGAGGCAGGAGGCAGGACCACAGAGGCAGGAGGCAGGACCACAGAGGCAGGAGGCAAGGCCACGGAGGCAGGAGGCAAGGCCACAGAGGCAGGAGGCAAGGCCACAGAGGCAGGAGGCAGGACCACAGAGGCAGGAGGCAAGGCCACAGAGGCAGGAGGCAGGACCACGGAGGCAGGAGGCAAGGCCACAGAGGCAGGAGGCAAGGCCACAGAGGCAGGAGGCAAGGCCACGGAGGCAGGAGGCAAGGCCACAGAGGCAGGAGGCAAGGCCACAGAGGCAGGAGGCAGGACCACGGAGGCAGGAGGCAAGGCCACAGAGGCAGGAGTCAAGGCCACAGAGGCAGGAGGCAAGGCCACGGAGGCAGGAGGCAGGACCACGGAGGCAGGAGGCAAGGCCACGGAGGCAGGAGGCAAGGCCACAGAGGCAGGAGGCAGGGCCACAGAGGCAGGAGGCAAGGCCACAGAGGCAGGAGGCAGGACCACAGAGGCATGAGGCAAGGCCACAGAGGCAGGAGGCAAGGCCACGGAGGCAGGAGGCAAGGCCACGGAGGCAGGAGGCAAGGCCACGGAGGCAGGAGGCAAGACCACGGAGGCAGGAGGCAAGGCCACAGAGGCAGGAGGCAAGGCCACGGAGGCAGGAGGCAGGACCACAGAGGCAGGAGGCAAGGCCACGGAGGCAGGAGGCAGGACCACGGAGGCAGGAGGCAAGGCCACGGAGGCAGGAGGCAAGGCCACGGAGGCAGGAGGCAGGACCACAGAGGCAGGAGGCAAGGCCACGGAGGCAGGAGGCAAGGCCACAGAGGCAGGAGGCAAGGCCACAGAGGCAGGAGGCAAGGCCACGGAGGCAGGAGGCAAGGCCACAGAGGCAGGAGGCAAGGCCACGGAGGCAGGATGCAGGACCACGGAGGCAGGAGGCAAGGCCACAGAGGCAGGAGGCAAGGCCACAGAGGCAGGAGGCAGGACCACGGAGGCAGGAGGCAAGGCCACGGAGGCAGGAGGCAAGGCCACAGAGGCAGGAGGCAGGACCACAGAGGCAGGAGGCAAGGCCACAGAGGCAGGAGGCAGGACCACAGAGGCAGGAGGCAAGGCCACAGAGGCAGGAGGCAGGACCACAGAGGCAGGAGGCAGGACCACGGAGGCAGGAGGCAAGGCCACAGAGGCAGGAGGCAAGGCCACGGAGGCAGGAGGCAGGACCACAGAGGCAGGAGGCAAGGCCACAGAGGCAGGAGGCAAGGCCACAGAGGCAGGAGGCAAGGCCACGGAGGCAGGAGGCAAGGCCACAGAGGCAGGAGGCAAGGCCACGGAGGCAGGAGGCAAGGCCACAGAGGCAGGAGGCAAGGCCATTGGGAAGGAGGCAACTGGAAGGAGGCGGGGCAAATGAGGCATGAGCCCAGGCACTTGAGGTAGGAGGCATAAAGAAGTAGGCAGGGCCAACAAGGAAGGAGGCCAATTCAGGGTTAAATGTCTTGAACACATTGACTAGTACGAGCACAGCCGGGGATCAAACTGTAGATCCTCTGATTTAAACACAAACCCACAGTCGCCCGAACTTTTAGCAGTGTAGGTGAGGGCATGATGCAAGGTGTGTACGTAGTGTTGTGTAGTGTAGAGACTAAACAACATAATAGAGTGCACTGGCACACAAGGCCCATGTACTGCCAGTGCTGCTCATGAATTCAGGTGTTCCCACTCCTCTGACGACTGCCACGCCCACCTCCACCACCCACAAGGACCGCACGGCAGGCAGAGGCCTGGGTCACTTGTAGCAAGGAACGGCACATTCGGTTTCAAGTCATTATCCCTTATGGTCCTTAGAAATGCATTTAGACCGCTGTCATGCTCTTTCTTGGTCCATCACCACCACAACTTCCTCTTGCCTCTTCTTCAGCAGTGACAACTGTCTTTGGAACATTTACTGAGCTGACGAGATTGTGAATGGGTGGTCCTTCTGTGTGGAGTTTGTAAAGTCTCTCCAGGTTCTTTGGCTTCCGCCCACATCTCAGGTTAATTGGAGGCTTTTAAATTGTGTGAATATGAGCGTGAATGGTGGTATGTCTCCATCTGTGTGCTGCAATAACAATGAGACCTGTCCAGGTACTCCCAATGCCAGCTGGGATAGTCTCCAGTGCCCCTATATAGGATAAGCAGTTTGAAAAATGGAAAGGAATTGAATTTCCATCCTGGTGAAGAAAGCTAATAAACTGCTGGATATTGGTGACGAGAGGCTCCTCCAAAGCCACTCCCCCAAAACAATTCAAATGTTAGTACTCATAGCTGGTAAAATAGTTGCTTTTGGAGTTCTTAGGTGACACACACTGAGTGCACAGGCAGAGTACACAGCGCACCACAGGGAGGCACTGTAGACAGGCAGGTACGTAGACAAGTAGGACGGTAGTGACAATGTAAATACATATTGAACATTCTTATGTTATTTTCAGGTTACGCAAGTTCAGAATAACAACACATAGCAGCTGTAATTTGCCTCTGGGAAATATTCTGTTGTCTGCTTCTCAAGAATAGATACGCGCCTCGTCCACAACACTCACGCACGGTATCGATGGTTCTACATGAGGGAGGTGGACTGGGACCGCTGAGTGGCCCAGTCCTGTGAGAAGAGCTGAGAAGATGGAATTATTCTCCTCCTTGAGAGTTCATCGCCAATCAGAGGTCAGGACGATGCAAGCTGTGAGAAATCTATGTATTAAAGGGGCACACTTTGCTTTCTCCTCCTCTGTGTGTGTCCGAAGGACTCTTTGTGAATGCAACCACAGCGAGGTGGACAGGCAGACAGGTATACAGGTGGGTAGACAGGCAGGCAGGTATACAGGTGGGTAGACAGGTGGGTAGACAGGCAGACATACAGGTGGGTAGACAGGCAGACAGGTATACAGGTGGGTAGACAGGTGGGTAGACAGGCAGGCAGGTATACAGGTGGGTAGACAGGCAGACATACAGGTGGGTAGACAGGCAGACATACAGGTGGGTAGACAGGCAGACAGGTATACAGGTGGGTAGACAGGCAGACATACAGGTGGGTAGACAGGCAGACATACAGGTGGGTAGACAGGCAGACAGGTATACAGGTGGGTAGACAGGCAGACATACAGGTGGGTAGACAGGCAGACATACAGGTGGGTAGACAGGCAGGCAGGTATACAGGTGGGTAGACAGGCAGACATACAGGTGGGTAGACAGGCAGACATACAGGTGGGTAGACAGGCAGACAGGTATACAGGTGGGTAGACAGGCAGACATACAGGTGGGTAGACAGGCAGGCAGGTATACAGGTGGGTAGACAGGCAGACATACAGGTGGGTAGACAGGCAGACATACAGGTGGGTAGACAGGCAGACAGGTATACAGGTGGGTAGACAGGCAGACATACAGGTGGGTAGACAGGCAGACAGGTATACAGGTGGGTAGACAGGCAGACATACAGGTGGGTAGACAGGCAGACAGGTATACAGGTGGGTAGACAGGCAGACATACAGGTGGGTAGACAGGCAGGCAGGTATACAGGTGGGTAGACAGGCAGACATACAGGTGGGTAGACAGGCAGGCATACAGGTGGGTAGACAGGCAGACATACAGGTGGGTAGACAGGCAGGCAGGTATACAGGTGGGTAGACAGGCAGACAGGTATACAGGTGGGTAGACAGGCAGACATACAGGTGGGTAGACAGGCAGGTATACAGGTGGGTAGACAGGCAGACATACAGGTGGGTAGACAGGCAGACATACAGGTGGGTAGACAGGCAGACATACAGGTGGGTAGACAGGCAGGCAGGTATACAGGTGGGTAGACAGGCGGGTAGACAGGCAGACAGGTATACAGGTGGGTAGACAGGTGGGTAGACAGGCAGGCAGGTATACAGGTGGGTAGACAGGTGGGTAGACAGGCAGGCAGGTATACAGGTGGGTAGACAGGTGGGTAGACAGGCAGACATACAGGTGGGTAGACAGGCAGACAGGTATACAGGTGGGTAGACAGGCAGACAGGTATACAGGTGGGTAGACAGGCAGGCAGGTATACAGGTGGGGTTAACCCTAACCCCACTCTAGCTTTAGAAAAGAGTACATGTTAAAGCACTGATATAGTACATTAGGAGTACTAATAATAATTACTTCTATGCTGTTCAGATTAAACCCTTAATTAACATGTGTACCCCATCTTATTGCGCCAGGTGGAAAGATATTGAACTCTCTATTATGAATGACCCCCCAATTCAAGTAGTATTAGCACACAAAAACCTGGGAAAACTTAGAGACAATTTACAAAACCCATGGATCAAATTCAATTTAAAAATCTGGAACATGATAAAAAGAGAATATAAACTAGATCATAAACTACAAATACTTCAATGGTGTGCCTATGACCCGGGGTTCAAACCAAATGAAATGGATCATAGATTTAAATCTTGGATCCCAAAAGGTATAACGACATACTATTCTTTGACAGATAAAGGACAACTAAAGGACTTTGAACACCTAAGGGAAAAATATCGTCTTGAAAAATCTGATTTTTATAGATATCTCCAGATACGCAACCATTTCGAACTTAACATTAGAAATACAATAGACCTTGATGAACCAATACTAAGAATATTTCTCGGTGCCTACCAAAGCGAATCAAACAGAGGTATTATCTCTAAATCCTACAAGGGCCTTATGACAAAAAAATCCCACACTGCAATATATGTAAAGGAAAAATGGGAAAGAGATGGCAACCTCTCAATATCAAACGAAGACTGGTTAGATGTGTGTAAATTCCAATGGAAATGTACCAACTCTCATATATGTTGGGAATTTGCATGGAAGTGTGTTATTCGTTTCTTTATTACACCGAAGCAGAAGGCACGCTTCGCGGGAGGAGAGCCACATGTTGGAGACAGTGTGGGGCTCAAGAAGCAAATCACTGGCACATATTTTGGGAGTGCCCTGTCATCAGGCCTTTCTGGGCAGACTTCCATCAAATATTGGAAATCATACTTAACACTGACTTGCCCCTGGAATTTGAAACTTTATTCTTTGGAAAATTTGATTTTCAAACAGGGCGACAAGATAAATACATGTTTGGCATTTTAATAACCGCTTGTAAAAAAGCGCTCACCAGACGCTGGCTGCTCCCTGAGCCCCACGATTCAGGAGTGGATAGACATCGTAAATGACATCCGTGCTATGGAAAGGATCACCTTCTCCCTCCGCCTTCAGGGAAGTATGTTTATTCAACTCTGGGACAAGTGGGTGAAATATGCAAATCCAATACGGACAGATCCTGTGGAGATAATAAATGAATGACCCTGCAACGCTGCTCTAGTTTAGGAAACCTCTCCGACCTCTATCCCTCTCCCTCCCTAGTCTCCCCCTTGTCTGATGTATTTCTCTGTTTGTATGTACACTCTCCCAAAAATGTTCAATGCTATTTAATTTGAAAGACTGGATGGTATATATTGAATACTACACCTGTGCTGTTGTATACTTTATAAATTAACGAAAAAGAAAAAAATTATAAAAAAAAGAAAGTAGTACTAATAATTAGGGCTGTCAATCGATTAAAAAAAATTAACTAATTAATCGCACCTTTTGAAATTGCGATTAATTAATCGCGATTAATCGCGATTAATCGCAATTAAAAGTTAAAAGTTAAAAGTTCATTCTTTTTAAAGACAAAACTTCACACAGAGCTGTGTTTTCAAAGAGGCTCCTACATATAAAGTGCCAGCGAGGTATTTAATATCGTGGATGATAAATTGTTTCTTCAGTGAAACATCAGATTAGTAAAAAAAAAAAGAAGTATATTGAGACCCCATTGGTCCTGTCATCTTTAACATTGAACACAGCAGAACCAGTGGCCTTGATAACTGACTGACATTCAAATATGTCACGTTAACCCTCTGGAGGCTGGGCTCATTTTATACATTTTACAAAAAAAATTAAATTCACCGTTTAACCCTTGTGATGCCTTCGGGTCATTTTGACCCGAATCAATATTACACCCTCCTGCCGCCTTCAGGTTAATTTGACCCCATTCAATGTTTAATGTCGGTGTTCTTTCGGTAGTCAACAAACAAACATAAAGTGCCTCACACTTAAACTTGGAAAACAATATTAATTCTAATAATTTTCTGGAGGTTTTAATTGCTGGCGTCAAATTGAACCCAAAGGGTAAAATATGTTAGTAAATATAAAGGTAACAGGAGGGTGAAACATTGAATCGGGTCAAAATGACCCAAAGGTGGGGGGAGGGTTAAATATTTAATCGGGTCAAAATGACCCGAAGGCAACACAAGGGTTAAAAGTGTTTCCCTTCTTTTTAAAGACAAAACTTCACACAGAGCTGTGTTTTCAAAGAGGCTCCTACATATAAAGTGCCAGCGAGGTATTTAATATCGTGGATGATAAATTGTTTCTTCAGTGAAACATCAGATTAGTAAAAAAAAAAGTATATTGAGACCCCATTGGTCCTGTCATCTTTAACATTGAACAGCAGCAGAACCAGTGGCCTTGGTAACTGACTGACATTCAAATATGTCACGTTAACCCTCTGGAGGCTGGGGGCATTTTATACATTTTACAAAATAAATTAAATTCACCGTTTAGTCTTTTGCATGTGACACACCCCCACGTGTTCTACATCAAACATTCCAGAACAATCTCAGCTCTGAAATGAGCCTCATTGTCCTGGTGCCGTGTTCTCTGCTCTCTGACTGACAGGCTGCTAAATGAGCCTAACCTGTGAGGTGGGAGGTCCTTTGTGATTTACTGAGTGTTCATTGGTTTTTTTCCCCCCGAAATGTTGACAGACAAACGGATTGACCAATCACGTTGAAGGTTTCGTGTGTCGCGTTCTTTCCGCGCCGCGTCCCCCGACACGTCGCCCTCCGTTCCTCTGTGTATCAGAGGGGGAGACGGGAGGAAGGAGGAGCAGGAGGAAACCCGACTGATTCATCCACGAGTTAAACTCATTTATGATCCTTATTTTCGCGGAGAAATGATTGTTTTAAAAACGGAAAGTGTCAAACCGTACTGCCCCGGTTTAAAAAAAAAAAAAAAAAAAAAAAAAAAAAAACGCGTTAATTGCGTTAAAATATTTTAGTGCGTTAACGCGGCCAAATTAATCGCATAGATTAACGCGTTAACGCTGACAGCCCTACTAATAATATATTATAACAAACAAATGGGGCCAGATCATCTTTGTTCCAGGACCATGTTTCCTCAGCTAGAGGACGAGTCAGTGAAGTGACATGTTGTATGAACACCACTCCTCTCCAGAGACGTGTATCCTTTACTAACCCTCACCCGACACCACAAAACATTTCCCCTCTCGTGATATCTGAAATTATTATAATAGTGTTAAATCCAACTTTGCGTCATGATTTGCTAGTGTGAGCATGATAAGTTGAGTGAATAGAAGTGACTCCACTACTCACGCCTCAGGCTGCTGCAGGAGGCTCTTCATGCCTTTGATCTGCTGGAAGTGGCACGACATGTCTGTGGCCAGCACCATCTCCACGACCAGCGCTCGCAGCTCCCTGAAACCGTACGGTACAGTAACATCGATTTAAAAACCATTGAGTGTATTGCCACAAAGATTCATGTTCCCTTCAGAATTAAAAATACATATGAAGCTTAGAGAACGTTAAATCAGGAATACTGTATGAGATACATTCATCTCAATGCTGTTAAATAAAAAAACCTTGTCTGTTGCTCACAGCAGTTCAGTGCTACATCGACCCTCCTCCCAAAAACTCTGTTTGACCCCCAAGGTAACTAGTATTTGTAAAATATTCACACTATCATTTATTTTTCCTTTACTCCAAAATTCCCATTGGTTACTCCTCGTTTCCCAAAGTCTGAGTTTCTTCAGCAATCGCTCCATAAAAGTACCAGAAGGAAGCACAGAGTATGTGAAATGTAGACTCCTACAGCGGTATGATACTGGAAATCATGGGTTGTATAGTTTAGTGTGTGTTTATGTATATATATATATATATACATATATATATTCACATAATATACAAACTTATTTACCATTTACTGGTGCCGTACACAGAGACAGACATATGCGACCATTACAATTATTATTTCTGAATCAATCTTCATTAAATGTAAACAGCTGTGAAAACAACGCCATGTCACCCTCAGCGCTGTCCGCTTACCTCCAGTCATCTTTGGAGAGATTAGAGAGGATGTTCATGTCCTCGTCGTGCTGCAGGAGGCGGTACGCAGCGCTGACGTGGTAGTTCTCCAGAACCGCTCGGTCATTGTACAACATGGCTGTGTCGGACCTGCAAATCCCACAAAGCTACTTCAAAAAGGGTTTGGATCAAATGGAAATAATAATATTCATTGTCGTAACAACGATCATAATGTATGAGGCAAAGCAAACTATGTTTGTAGAAATGAAAATAGAGAAATGTGCAGCCCTTTATTATTGACCCTTTCTGTGTCTCTTCTTTTTCTAATCATGGAAGCTTATTCAAAGTTGGTCTATAATGTCCTCAGCAACTGCAGTGATTGATGGGGGGATTACCTGGTCTGAATATGGAAGTTATTGGTGGTTCCTGTATGTTCATAGTCGTGGATGGCAGCTGCAAAAATGATGGCAAAGATCTCCAGCTCAGTTAGCCAGTGCTGATTGAGAGACAGACGGGAATGTGAGGGAGAAAAAGATCGAGTTAAATTCACTCGGAGAATAAAAAGACACTTTTATCCTGCCTGAACAGAGGCCTCTGTACCCCTGGGGGGCGAGTTGGTTTGACTCATACTCAATATCTGTTTCTTTTATCACTGACTACTAACCCTGACACTTAAACACCTCTTGGACACTTTCTCTTTGGCCCTCGCAAATAGTCGAGAAGACTATTTACATTGGAGTGCAAACCTTCCAACTTCTCTCTCTCTCACAGCGAGCGATGTGTCCTCCTTTTAGTAATTGTCTCATTCTAAAAGTCCAAATGTCTTTGTGGCGGCGTTCCGTTGCCGTGGTTCTTAAAGATGCTAAAGACACATTGAGTTCCTTTTCCTTTCGCCAATAACATCAGATCGAATCCTTCTTTTCCTTCTGACTTTATTTTATTTAGCAAAAAAACGTTAACTCCATACACAAAATAAATAAACTCTAGCTTACCATCAAGTTATAGAATAGAATATACACTTCTGCATTTAACCCATCCTTAGTTAGTTATGATCTGTTACGTAATGTTACGATCTGTTACGTAACGTTACGACATGTTACGTAATGTTAAATATTTTACGGTATGTTACGATATGATACGATATGTTATGATCTGTTACGTAATGTTACGTAATGTTACGATATGTTAGGATATGTTATGATCTGTTACGTAATGTTACGATATGTTACAACATGTTACGGTTACATATTTTACGGTATGTTACGATATGTTACGGCATGTTACGATATGATACAATATGTTACGATCTGTTATGCAATGTTACGGTAAGTTACGATATGTTACGTAATGTTACGGTATGTTAAGATCTGTTACGTAATGTTACGGTATGTTACGATATGTTACAACATGTTACATATTTTACGGCATGTTACGATCTGTTACATAATGGTACAACATGTTACATATTTTACGGCATGTTACGATCTGTTACGTAATGTTACGGTATGTTACGATCTGTTACGGCATGTTACGATATGTTACGGCATGTTACGATCTGTTACATAATGTTGCAACATGGTACATATGTTACGGTATTGTACGATATGATACGATATGTTACGATCTGTTACGATCTATTACGATCTGTTGCGATTTATTATGGTCGAAAAACTATGTGCCGTAGTGCCTAATGCAGCTCATTACGATCCACCTGCTGCTATAATGACGTCATTAAATCTCGTCCATGGAGCGCTAACATGAATTATTCCAGAATTCAGAAGGTAAATTATAAACTTTCTGTAAATTCTGATTCACTAACTACACTTGTGGCTCTTACAGTCTTGAAAAGAGATATATCTAATCCTATTAAAAATGTAATGTTTCTTTAATGTGGTTACACAAGATAAAATTTCAACGATGATCTAAATATATGATTTTGTCTTGCTTCCCTGAAAAGGCTTTTTTCTGTTGTGGTGTCTTTGCTGTAAAACACATCGTCCCCAATAAAAGTCTCAACAACTCTGACATCATCAATCAATTGTAATTTCTATTGCCCTGATTGGGGTTTGAGTTATGAAAAGCTCTATGTGCTGAGTGACTTGTAAGATGCTTTGACAATATTGTCCTTTTGCATTCAGCCAAGTCGAGACGTACCACCATGCCGGTCTTGAGGAGCAGGTAATGGATGGTCTGTGTGACATCAGCAGCATGCATCAGGTTGTGATAAGGATTCTTGTGTTTACTGTAGCCCACCTCCAACGAATCCACGAATGAAATGAGGGCAGAGATAGGGATCTTCAGTAGAGAAAACACAACAATTAGGTACAATGACAACTACTGCAATATAAATGAGAGCTGACCACGGCCACATGCCCATGAAGCAGAACTCCAGAGTATTCTCGATTGTGCAGGACAAACCTATTCAAACGAAACTTGAATGATGGAGCTCATTAGAAGGTGCAATACAACAGGGTTTCTTATGAAAAAAAGTACTCCACCTATTTTGCTTTACATATCACCAGAAGTGCACATAACTGTAATGCAGGTACACATTAAATTCCCCATTGTAAAAAATTCAGTGTCAAAGTATATTGACTCTTTCAGAGTTATTACAACTAAAGCAAGAGTAAAAACCCCAGTGATGACAACATTCACTGTTACTCTGGAAAGCCCCTCCTTCTCCTTTCAAATTGAGAATTCTGGAAAGACTGCAGTCAGTTTCTCTAAATCACTTTTATATATATATATCAAATGTTGATATTTCAGCAGAAGCAACATGTTATAATAACTCATATCACCTCACACTCAGATGTGTGTGTGTCTTGAAATACAGAATCACAGTCGGCTAACGTGACCGAATCAAAAGCTGCACAGTAGAATTAAAGAGTACATGAACACTAAGCCATGAAATGGTCTTTATCTACAGAGGGTTAGGAGCCACCGTGGGTCAGTGGTTAGCAGGGCCGTCTGTCAAACAGGGGGTTGGCGGTTCAAACCCCGCCCTTTGTCTATTTGTCCTTGAGCAAGACACTGAACCCTGAATTGCTCCCTCTGCCTATGGTGTATGAATGCAACATGATTATACGTCACTTTGGAAAAATGGGTCAGCTAAATGACATGTAAAGTAACACCGGACATAGTGATTACAATGTTACACTAGTGTAACATTGTAATTTGCATGCAGATGCAACATCAGTTCTTTTGAACTAATCATGTTGGGCTGGAACTATGCTGTTTCACAGCTGAATATTTAAATTTGAAGATTAAAAACAAAAACAAATCACAGGCTGCTATTGTAATGATATATAAATCAGCTTTTAAAGAACGTTATAGCTGAATGCTAAATGGACTTTACTTGTATCGTGCTTTTATTATTCATCGATACGATCCTTTCTATGACACATTTGAACAAGGTATGAGCAAATGTCTGGAATGAAATCCACATATGATCACACAAGGAGTCTGCTGGCATACCTTGAAACGATTGATCAAGTCATATCTGGTGAACAGCTCATAGAAGACAAACTTCAGAGCGTGGTCCCCACTGGCGTCGTTCAGTGCAAACACATCAAAGGACCACATGTCCACGTCCTAGGACACAAATAAACAGAAGCAAGTTCCATTGGCACATGATTGTCTGTAAACCCATCATCTGTTCATTTATACGGGTCCTTTTTTATTTAGAATGATCATTGGTATGAAAATACCCATGACATTAGTCCAGATGCTTTCATACCAATGTAAAACAGTGTTGGTATTTTTTATATTATTGTTGTGATCTGATCATATCTATTGATAAGTGTTCTTGTGTGTGGGCCTAATTATTGCTTCTTCGTGAATAAAACATTTAAAACATTGTTTTCAGGGTTTTATAAACGCAACAGATATAATTGCACAACAGTGGAACGAATCAGATGACAGCTTCTAATACACTGCGTAGGAAAATAGTGAATGTGGGCAGACCACAGATGTCTTAAAGGAGCGGTTACCTCCTCAGTCGACAAGCCACTTGCTGTGGTTTATTAATGGCATCCTTGTCAGCGTACCGCAAAATGAAAAAGCTTTGCACTGTACAAACAAGATGAATACCTTGAGCACAGTGATGACATCTTGGGGATAACTTAGACCGGCCATGTTGGAGCTCCGTCTGTACATCCTGTCACAGAGATAACACACACACAGACACATTCCACAACCGTGTCAAAACACGCACACTGAACGCGACACGGAACAGTGTGGTCAGAATTTTAAACATCTTCAGTTTTCTTCAAACTAAATTTCTTATCTCTAATGAACATTTGCAGTGAGAAGTTTTGTCAAGAAAACCTTCTGACTTCACGACAGCAATGTTTATAATTCAATTCAATTGAGTTTATTTTGTATAGCCCAATATCACAAATTAAAAATTTGACTCAAAGGGCTTTACAATCTGTACACATAGACATCCCTGACCTTTGACCTCTAACCTCACTTCGGATCAGGAACAACTCCCAAGAAATAGAAAAAAACCTTTCAGGGGAAAAACAGAGGAGGATCCCTCTCCAGGATGGACAGAACAATAGATGTCATGTGACCAGATGATCAATAGATGTCATGTGACCAGATGAACAATAGATGTCATGTGACCAGGTGAACAACAGATGTCATGTGACCAGATGAATAATAGATGTCATGTGACCAGATGAACAATAGATGTCATGTGACTAGATGAACAATAGATGTCATGTGACCAGGTGAACAATAGATGTCATGTGACCAGGTGAACAATAGATGTCATGTGACCAGATGAACAATAGATGTCATGTGACCAGATGAATAATAGATGTCATGTGACCAGATGAACAATAGATGTCATGTGACTAGATGAACAATAGATGTCATGTGACCAGGTGAACAATAGATGTCATGTGACCAGATGAACAATAGATGTCATGTGACCAGATGAACAATAGATGTCATGTGACCAGATGAACAATAGATGTCATGTGACCAGGTGAACAATAGATGTCATGTGACCAGATGAACAATAGATGTCATGTGACCAGGTGAACAATAGATGTCATGTGACCAGCTGAACAATAGATGTCATGTGACCAGATGAACAATAGATGTCATGTGACCAGATGAACAATAGATGTCATGTGACTAGATGAACAATAGATGTCATGTGACCAGGTGAACAATAGATGTCATGTGACCAGATGAACAATAGATGTCATGTGACTAGATGAACAATAGATGTCATGTGACCAGGTGAACAATAGATGTCATGTGACCAGATGAACAATAGATGTCATGTGACTAGATGAACACTAGATGTCATGTAACTAGATGAACAATAGATGTCATGAGACCAGATGAACAATAGATGTCATGTGACCAGATGAACAATATATGTCATGTGACCAGATGAACAATAGATGTCATGTGACCAGATGATCAATAGATGTCATGTGACTAGATGAACAATAGATGTCATGTGACCAGATGAACAATATATGTCATGTGACCAGATGAACAATAGATGTCATGTGACCAGATGATCAATAGATGACATGTGACCAGATGAACAACAGATGTCATGTGACGATATGAACAATAGATGTCATGTGACCAGATGAACAATAGATGTCATGAGACCAGATGAACAATATATGTCATGTGACCAGATGAACAATAGATGTCATGTGACCAGATGAACAATAGATGTCATGTGACCAGATGAACAATAGATGTCATGTGACCAGATGAACAATAGATGTCATGTGACCAGATGAACAATAGATGTCATGTGACCAGATGAACAATAGATGTCATGTGACCAGATGAACAATAGATGTCATGTGACCAGATGAACAATAGATGTCATGTGACCAGATGAACAATAGATGTCATGTGACCAGATGAACAATAGATGTCATGTGACCAGATGAACAATAGATGTCATGTGACCAGATGAACAATAGATGTCATGTGACCAGATGAACAATAGATGTCATGTGACCAGGTGAACAATAGATGTCATGTGACCAGATGAACAATAGATGTCATGTGACCAGATGAACAAGAGATGTCATGTGACCAGATGAACAATAGATGTCATGTGACCAGATGAACAATAGATGTCATGTGACCAGATGAACAATAGATGTCATGTGACCAGATGAACAATAGATGTCATGTGACCAGATGAACAATAGATGTCATGTGACCAGATGAACAATAGATGTCATGTGACCAGATGAACAATAGATGTCATGTGACCAGATGAACAATAGATGTCATGTGACCAGATGAACAATAGATGTCATGTGACCAGATGAACAATAGATGTCATGTGACCAGATGAACAATAGATGTCATGTGACCAGGTGAACAATAGATGTCATGTGACCAGATGAACAATAGATGTCATGTGACCAGATGAACAATAGATGTCATGTGACCAGATGAACAATAGATGTCATGTGACCAGATGAACAATAGATGTTATGTGACCAGAAGAACAATATATGTCATGTGACCAGATGAACAATAGATGTCATGTGACCAGATGAACAATAGATGTCATGTGACCAGATGAACAATAGATGTCATGTGACTAGATGAACAATAGATGTCATGTGACCAGATGAACAATAGATGTCATGTGACCAGATGAACAATAGATGTCATGTGACCAGATGAACAATAGATGTCATGTGACCAGATGAACAATAGATGTCATGTGACCAGATGATCAATAGATGTCATGTGACCAGATGAACAATAGATGTCATGTGACCAGGTGAACAATAGATGTCATGTGACCAGATGAACAATAGATGTCATGTGACCAGATGAACAATAGATGTCATGTGACCAGATGAACAATAGATGTCATGTGACCAGATGAACAATAGATGTCATGTGACCAGATGAACAATAGATGTCATGTGACCAGATGAACAATAGATGTCATGTGACCAGATGATCAATAGATGTCATGTGACCAGATGAACAATAGATGTCATGTGACTAGATGAACAATAGATGTCATGTGACCAGATGAACAATAGATGTCATGTGACCAGATGAACAATAGATGTCATGTGACCAGATGAACAATAGATGTCATGTGACCAGATGAACAATAGATGTCATGTGACCAGATGAACAATAGATGTCATGTGACTAGATGAACAATAGATGTCATGTGACCAGATGAACAATAGATGTCATGTGACCAGATGAACAATAGATGTCATGTGACTAGATGAACAATAGATGTCATGTGACCAGATGAACAATAGATGTCATGTGACTAGATGAACAATAGATGTCATGTGACCAGATGAACAATAGATGTCATGTGACTAGATGAACAATAGATGTCATGTGACCAGATGAACAATAGATGTCATGTGACCAGATGATCAATAGATGTCATGTGACCAGATGAACAATAGATGTCATGTGACCAGATGAACAATAGATGTCATGTGACCAGATGAACAATAGATGTCATGTGACCAGATGAACAATAGATGTCATGTGACAAGGTGAACAATAGATGTCATGTGACCAGATGAACAATAGATGTCATGTGACCAGATGAACAATAGATGTCATGTGACCAGATGAACAATAGATGTCATGTGACCAGATGAACAATAGATGTCATGTGACCAGATGAACAATAGATGTCATGTGACCAGATGAACAATAGATGTCATGTGACTAGATGAACAATAGATGTCATGTGACCAGATGAACAATAGATGTCATGTGACCAGATGAACAATAGATGTCATGTGACCAGATGAACAATAGATGTCATGTGACCAGATGAACAATAGATGTCATGTGACCAGATGAACAATAGATGTCATGTGACCAGATGAACAATAGATGTCATGTGACCAGATGAACAATAGATGTCATGTGACCAGATGAACAATAGATGTCATGTGACCAGATGAACAATAGATGTCATGTGACCAGATGAACAATAGATGTCATGTGACCAGATGAACAATAGATGTCATGTGACCAGATGAACAATAGATGTCATGTGACCAGATGAACAATAGATGTCATGTGACTAGATGAACAATAGATGTCATGTGACCAGATGAACAATAGATGTCATGTGACCAGATGAACAATAGATGTCATGTGACCAGATGAACAATAGATGTCATGTGACCAGATGAACAATAGATGTCATGTGACCAGATGAACAATAGATGTCATGTGACCAGATGAACAATAGATGTCATGTGACTAGATGAACAATAGATGTCATGTGACCAGATGAACAATAGATGTCATGTGACTAGATGAACAATAGATGTCATGTGACCAGATGAACAATAGATGTCATGTGACCAGATGAACAATAGATGTCATGTGACCAGATGAACAATAGATGTCATGTGACCAGATGAACAATAGATGTCATGTGACCAGATGAACAATAGATGTCATGTGACTAGATGAACAATAGATGTCATGTGACCAGATGAACAATAGATGTCATGTGACTAGATGAACAATAGATGTCATGTGACCAGATGAACAATAGATGTCATGTGACCAGATGAACAATAGATGTCATGTGACCAGATGAACAATAGATGTCATGTGACCAGATGAACAATAGATGTCATGTGACCAGATGAACAATAGATGTCATGTGACTAGATGAACAATAGATGTCATGTGACCAGATGAACAATAGATGTCATGTGACTAGATGAACAATAGATGTCATGTGACCAGATGAACAATAGATGTCATGTGACTAGATGAACAATAGATGTCATGTGACCAGATGAACAATAGATGTCATGTGACTAGATGAACAATAGATGTCATGTGACCAGATGAACAATAGATGTCATGTGACCAGATGAACAATAGATGTCATGTGACCAGATGAACAATAGATGTCATGTGACCAGATGAACAATAGATGTCATGTGACCAGATGAACAATAGATGTCATGTGACCAGATGAACAATAGATGTCATGTGACCAGATGAACAATAGATGTCATGTGACCAGATGAACAATAGATGTCATGTGACCAGATGAACAATAGATGTCATGTGACCAGATGAACAATAGATGTCATGTGACCAGATGAACAATAGATGTCATGTGACCAGATGAACAATAGATGTCATGTGACCAGATGAACAATAGATGTCATGTGACCAGATGAACAATAGATGTCATGTGACCAGATGAACAATAGATGTCATGTGACCAGATGAACAATAGATGTCATGTGACCAGATGAACAATAGATGTCATGTGACCAGATGAACAATAGATGTCATGTGACCAGATGAACAATAGATGTCATGTGACCAGATGAACAATAGATGTCATGTGACCAGATGAACAATAGATGTCATGTGACCAGATGAACAATAGATGTCATGTGACCAGATGAACAATAGATGTCATGTGACCAGATGAACAATAGATGTCATGTGACCAGATGAACAATAGATGTCATGTGACCAGATGAACAATAGATGTCATGTGACCAGATGAACAATAGATGTCATGTGACCAGATGAACAATAGATGTCATGTGACCAGATGAACAATAGATGTCATGTGACCAGATGAACAATAGATGTCATGTGACCAGATGAACAATAGATGTCATGTGACCAGATGAACAATAGATGTCATGTGACCAGATGAACAATAGATGTCATGTGACCAGATGAACAATAGATGTCATGTGACCAGATGAACAATAGATGTCATGTGACCAGATGAACAATAGATGTCATGTGACCAGATGAACAATAGATGCCATGTGACCAGATGAACAATAGATGTCATGTGACCAGATGAACAATAGATGTCATGTGACCAGATGAACAATAGATGAACAATAGATGTCATGTGACCAGATGAACAATAGATGTCATGTGACTAGATGAACAATAGATGTCATGTGACCAGATGAACAATAGATGACATGTGACCAGATGAACAATAGATGTCATGTGACCAGGTGAACAATAGAGATCATGTGACCAGATGAACAATAGATGACATGTGACCAGGTGAACAATATATGTCATGTGACTAGATGAACAATAGATGTCATGTGACTAGATGAACAATAAATGCCATGTGACCAGATGAACAATAGATGTCATGTGACCAGATGAACAATAGATGCCATGTGACCAGATGAACAATAGATGTCATGTGACTAGATGAACAATAGATGTCATGTGACCAGATGAACAATATATGTCATGTGACTAGATGAACAATAGATGTCATGTGACCAGGTGAACAATAGATGTTATGTGACCAGATGATCAATAGATGTCATGTGACTAGATGAACAATAGATGTCATGTGACTAGATGAACAATAGATGTCATGTGACCAGATGAACAATAGATGTCATGTGACCAGATGAACAATAGATGTCATGTGACCAGATGAACAATAGATGTCATGTGACTAGATGAACAATAGATGTCATGTGACTAGATGAACAATAGATGTCATGTGACCTGATGAACAATAGATGTCATGTGACCAGATGAACAATAGATGTCATGTGACCAGATGAACAATATATGTCATGTGACCAGATGAACAATAGATGTCATGTGACCAGATGAACAATAGATGTCATGTGACCCTAACCCTAGCGTCCCCCAGCAGCCTCTCAGCCTCTAGCAGCATCTCTAGGTCTGGACCAGGTGAACCTCGTTCAGGTCTAACTATCAGACCATCAAGAGGAAAGTCTTCAGTCTCCACGAGGGGGCGGAGTCTCCAGGACTGAAGGTAGAGCTGGTTCCATAAAAGAGGAGGAGCTTGGCCTACTTTAGACTCTAGGGACCACAAGTAGCCCCGCATCTAGTGAGGCAGCTCTCTAGTGGGGTAATATGGTACTACAATCTCTCTAGTGGGGTAACATGGTACTACAAGCTCTCTAGTGGGTAACATGGTACTACAGGCTCTCTGGTGGGGTAACATGGTACTACAAGCTCTCTAGTGGGGTAACATGGTACTACAAGCCCTCTAGTGGGGCAACATGGCACTACAGGCTCTCTAGTGGGGTAACATGGTACTACAAGCCCTCTAGTGGGGTAACATGGTACTACAAGCTCTCTAGTGGGGTAACATGGTACTACAAGCCCTCTAGTGGGGTAACATGGTACCACAAGCCCTCTAGTGGGGTAACATGGTACTACAAGCTCTCTAGTGGGGCAACATGGTACCACAAGCTCTCTAGTGGGGTAACATGGTACTACAAGCCCTCTAGTGGGGTAACATGGTACTACAAGCCCTCTAGTGGGGTAACATGGTACTACAAGCTCTCTAGTGGGGTAACATGGTACTACAGGCTCTAGTGGGGTAACATGGTACCACAAGCCCTCTAGTGGGGTAACATATACTACAAGCTCTCTAGTGGGGTAACATGGTACTACAAGCTCTCTAGTGGGGTAACATGGTACTACAAGCCCTCTAGTGGGGTAACATGGTACTACAAGCCCTCTAGTGGGGTAACATGGTACTACAAGCTCTAGTGGGCAACATGGTACTACAAGCCTCTCTAGTGGGGTAATATGGTACTACAAGCTCTAGTGGGGTAACATGGTACTACAAGCTCTCTAGTGGGGTAATATGGTACTACATGCTCTCTAGGGTAACATGGTACTACAAGCTCTCTAGTGGGGTAATATGGAACTGAAGCTCTAGAGACACTCATCTACCTGCTGCCTGCTTGACTCAGTCGCACTCTGGATGGAACGGTGTCTCTGTGAGAGTCACTTTGACCTTCTCCAGTGCATTTAACACCATCCAGCCACTGCTGCTGAGTGAGAAGCTGCAGTGGCAGTGTGGACGCGTCCACCATCTCCTGGATCACTGACTACCTCACAGGCAGACCACAGTTTGTCAGGGAACTGTTCTGTCTCCCTTCCTCTTCACCCTGTACACCAGTGACTTCCAGTATAACACGGAGTCATGCCATCTGCAGAAGTACTCTGATGACTCTGCAGTGGTCGGGTGTATTAGGGATGGACGGGAGGAGGAGTACAGGGCAGTGGTGAGTGACTTTGTAAAGTGGGCCGATGAGAACCACCTGCGGCTGAACGTGGCCAAGACCAGAGAGATGGTGGTGGACTTCAGGAGGAACAGCTCCTCCCCTCTGAGTGTCCTGGGCGTGGACGTGGACATGGTGGAGGACCAGTACCTGGGCGTCTCCATCGACAGCCGAC
Source organism: Pseudoliparis swirei (assembly GCF_029220125.1). Lineage (NCBI taxonomy): Eukaryota > Metazoa > Chordata > Actinopteri > Perciformes > Liparidae > Pseudoliparis > Pseudoliparis swirei. The sequence continues at coordinate 23,792,533 of NC_079399.1, read as the reverse complement.
TGAACTGGAAGGCCAACATCAACGCTGTGTACAAGAAGGGGATGAGTCGACTCCTTTTCCTGAGGAAGCTTGATCCTTCAACGTGTGCAGCAAGATGCTGGAGTTATTCTACCAGTCGGTTGTGGCCAGTGTGCTGCACTTTGCCATTGTCTGCTGGGGAGCAGCATCGAGCCGGTGACACCAGCCGCCTTAACAAACTGGTTAGGAAGGCTGGCTCCATCATCGGCTGCCAGCTGGAGCACCTGGAACAGGTGGTGGAGAGGAGGACGTTGAAGAAACTGGTGTCCATATTGGACAACCCGACCACCCTCTCCACCACCTCCTACAGGGACAGAGGAGTACTTTCTCCAGACGTCTCCTCACGCTCCGCTGCCACAAGGAGAGATACAGGAGAACATACCTGCCGGCCATGAGGCTCTACAACAGTTCACCTCTTGCCAGATCACCCTAACCCTTCATTTCATTTGCTCTGCACTCATACACACACTTTGCTTTTTGCACTCTGTCTATATTTAATATTTTGTATTGGATTTGTCAGTGTTGTTGTGTGTTGTGTATGCATGTGTGTTGTATATTTACATATATATTTTGTTTTGTATTTTACTTTATCTTACTTGTACACTTCTATATCTTTCATCCCTGTTTCTTATATTTTGTGTTTTGTTTTTTATTCTTGTGTGTTGCTGCTACTGTCTCGACAAATTTCCCCTTGGGGATTAATAAAGTATATATCTATCTATCTATCTATCTAACATGGTACTACAAGCTCTCTAGTGGGGTAATATGGTACTACAAGCTCTCTAGTGGGGTAACATGGTACTACAAGCTCTCTAGTGGGGTAATATGGTACTACAAGCTCTCTAGGGGGGTAACATGGTACTACAAGCTCTCTAGGGGGGTAACATGGTCCTACAAGCTCTCTAGTGGGTACTATGGTACTACAAGCTCTCTAGTGGGGTAATATGGTATTACAAGCTCTCTAGTGGGGTAACATGGTACTACAAGCTCTAGGGGTAACATGGTACTACAAGCTCTCTAGTGGGGTAATATGGTACTACAAGCTCTCTAGTGGGGTAACGTGGTACTACAAGCACTCTAGTGGGCAACATGGTAGTACAACCTCTCTAGTGGGGTAATATGGTATTATAAGCTCTCTAGTGGGGCAACATGGCACTACAACCTCTCTAGTGGGGTAATATGGTACTACAAGCTCTCTAGGGGGGTACTATGGTACTACAAGCTCTCTAGTGGGTACTATGGTACTACAAGCTCTCTAGTGGGGTAACATGGTACTACAAGCCCTCTAGTGGGGTAACATGGTACTACAAGCTCTCTAGTGGGGCAACATGGTACTACAAGCCTCTAGTGGGGTAACATGGTACTACAAGCCCTCTAGTGGGGTAACATGGTACTACAAGCCCTCTAGTGGGGTAACATGGTACTACAAGCTCTCTAGTGGGGTAACATGGTACTACAAGCTCTCTAGTGGGGTAACATGGTACTACAAGCCCTCTAGTGGGGTAACATGGTACTACAAGCCCTCTAGTGGGGTAACATGGTACTACAAGCTCTCTAGTGGGGTAACATGGTACTACAGGCTCTCTAGTGGGGTAACATGGTACTACAAGCCCTCTAGTGGGGTAATATGGTACTACAAGCTCTCTAGTGGGGTAACATGGTACTACAAGCTCTCTAGTGGGGTAACATGGTACTACAAGCCCTCTAGTGGGGTAACATGGTACTACAAGCCCTCTAGTGGGGTAACATGGTACTACAGGCTCTCTAGTGGGGTAACATGGTACTACAAGCCCTCTAGTGGGGTAATATGGTACTACAAGCTCTCTAGTGGGGTAACATGGTACTACAAGCTCTCTAGTGGGGTAATATGGTACTACAAGCTTTCTAGTGGGGTAACATGGTACTACAAGCTCTCTAGTGGGGTAACATGGTACTACATGCTCTCTAGTGGGGTAACATGGTACTACAAGCTCTCTAGTGGGGTAATATGGTACTACAAGCTCTCTAGAGACGCCATCATCTACCTGCTGCAACGAGCTCAGTCGCACCTGGATGGAACCGGTGTCTCTGTGAGAGTCACTTTCTTTGACTTCTCCAGTGCATTTAACACCATCCAGCCACTGCTGCTGAGTGAGAAGCTGCGGGTGGCCGGTGTGGACGCGTCCACCATCTCCTGGATCACTGACTACCTCACAGGCAGACCACAGTTTGTCAGAATGGGCCGTGTGCTGTCTGGAACGGTGGTCAGTGATGTTGGAGCCCCACAGGGAACTGTTCTGTCTCCCTTCCTCTTCACCCTGTACACCAGTGACTTCCAGTATAACACGGAGTCATGCCATCTGCAGAAGTACTCTGATGACTCTGCAGTGGTCGGGTGTATTAGGGATGGACGGGAGGAGGAGTACAGGGCAGTGGTGAGTGACTTTGTAAAGTGGGCCGATGAGAACCACCTGCGGCTGAACGTGGCCAAGACCAGAGAGATGGTGGTGGACTTCAGGAGGAAGGCGACAGCTCCTCCCCCTCTGAGTGTCCTGGGCGTGGACGTGGACATGGTGGAGGAGGTTTCAAGTTTCAAGTTTCAAGTTTTTTGTCATCCTTTTTATTTAAGTATATTATATCGGCTTGAAATTCTTATGCAAAACACCCGACAGCAGTAGCAGACTAAAAAAAGAATAAGAATGAGAATAAACTATACAATATCCACACACACAAAAGAAGAAAGTATTAACAATATATATATAAAACAGTGTAATAGAATATACATCATGACAATATATATATATAAAACAATGTAATAAAATATACACTTGAGATATATGTATATATATATGATATATATATACAATATATATAATATATATATATAAACAATAATAATATATACACTGCTATGCTATAGATATTTCACAGAATATGTTCCTGGTGTAGTGTTAATGAGGGTCTAGTCCTTAATTCAGCAGCTCGACGGTCTGACCGGAAGAAGCTGTCCTCGTCTGTTTGTGCGTACTTTGATACCGCGGTATCGCCTGCCTGACAAGGCGAAGCCGTCAGGTCGCGGTCTTTGTCTTCAGCATCCGCTGGGTTCTGCCACGCACCGCTTGCGATAAGCGTCCAGGATGGCGGAAGCTCACCTCCCATGCGGCTTGTGCCGCATCGCATCACGCTGTAGTGCCCCTCGCCCAGGTGCAGTTCCCGGTATTCAGACGGTGATGTAAACCGGTCAGAACACCTCGATGGTACTGGTGCAGAATGTCGATGGATGCAGCTGCGTTGAGTTTCCTCAGTCACGGCGAAATACAGGTTGTTGGGTCTTTTCACCACGACGTGGTGGTGTGTCGTCCATGGAGGTCGGAGATGTGCACGAGAACCTACCTGCTGACCTTCTCTCTGCAACTCCGCCTATGGAGATGTGGGGTGCCTCCGCCTGTAGTCCAGTACCTGGGCTCCATCGACAGCCGACTGAACTGGAAGGCCAACATCAACGCTGTGTACAAGAAGGGATGAGTCGACTCTTTCCTGAGGAAGCTTCGATCCTTCAACGTGTGCAGCAAGATGCTGGAGTTATTCTACCAGTCGGTTGTGGCCAGTGTGCTGCACTTTGCCATTGTCTGCTGGGGGAGCAGCATCGGAGCCGGTGACACCAGCCGTCTTAACAAACTGGTTAGGAAGGCTGGCTCCATCATCGGCTGCCAGCTGGAGCACCTGGAACAGGTGGTGGAGAGGAGGACGTTGAAGAAACTGGTGTCCATATTGGACAACCCGGACCACCCTCTCCACCACCTCCTACAGGGACAGAGGAGTACTTTCTCCAGACGTCTCCTCACGCTCCGCTGCCACAAGGAGAGATACAGGAGAACATTCCTGCCGACGGCTATGAGGCTCTACAACAGTTCACCTCTTGCCAGATCACCCTAACCCTTCATTTCATTTGCTCTGCACTCATACACACACTTTGCTTTTTGCACTCTGTCTATATTTAATATTTTTGTATTGGATTTGTCAGTGTTGTTGTGTGTTGTGTATGCATGTGTGTTGTATATTTACATATATATTTTGTTTTGTATTTTACTTTATCTTACTTGTACACTTCTATATCTTTCATCCCTGTTTCTTATATTTTGTGTTTTGTTTTTTATTCTTGTGTGTTGCTGCTACTGTCTCGACAAATTTCCCCTTGGGGATTAATAAAGTATATATCTATCTATCTATCTATCTAACATGGTACTACAAGCTCTCTAGTGGGGTAATATGGTACTACAAGCTCTCTAGTGGGTATTAACGTTACTACAAGCTCTCGAGTGGGGGTAATATTGTACTATGAGCTCTCTAGTGGGGGTAATATGGTACTACAAGCTCTCTAATTAAGTAACATATTACAAGCTCTCTAGTGGGGTAACATGGTAATACAAAGCTCTCTAAAAAGGTAAGGAGGTAATATGGTACCTACACTAGTGGATAATGGGTAATATGGTACTACAAGCTCTCGAGTGGGGTAATATGGTACTACAAGCTCTCTAGTGGGGCAATCAGAAGATATCAAGTACTACACATTTGTCTTTTTACTTGTTAAATCTCGTTCGGATGTGGAGCACACAACCGATAACTATATAGTGTGTCTACATGAGGTAACGTGTTTGTGTTTGTGTGTGTGTCCGCAGGCGAGCTCTCTGACATCTCATCATATTTATATATCTGTCTTTTTTAATTAATTTGTATATATATACATCTTTGTTTATTAATATATATTTATATATTGTTATATATATAAATATATATTAATATATATGTCTATAAATACATAGATCAATGTAAAATGTAAGGCTGCTTTACTCCACTTTCTTAGCATTGGTAACCTGAATTAGCTTAAATGTTTATCTTAAAAAATTACAGTCGGAAAATGGGAATCCTTCAAACATTTGTGAATGGAAGATCGTGACTACATTATTAGAAAGGGGCTACAATCCCAGATGACTTTGATGTTGAGAAGACCAAACTAGCCAAACCTCTCCACAAAGATGCCAGCCTGCACGGCATGGACGATGCTGCGGAAGCGTGGCTTGTCTTCGCTACGGCGCAACGTCAGAACCTTCTGCCGGGTAAAAGTGGAAGTCAGCCAGTCCCGAACCTCTGAGGGCACTGAGTCTGACCGGAGGTCCCCCAGCTCGTCCTCTGGATCCACCAGCCGCCTGCAGGAGAGACACAGCTGTTCATTGATGATCCAACTTTAGCAGCAAAGGAGATACTTACAATTCAATACAAAAATCAATTCTAAGTAGATCCAAATAATCAGTTCATTTCTTTATTTATCTCCCAAACTAGTTCAGAATGCAGCACCAAGGTCTCTGACATCCCTCTCCAGTGGCGGCCTATTGGTTGAAGAACCCGTTTTAAGATGTCCCTGATTGAAGTGACATTGTTGGAATGTTAGCCCCATACAGCGGACAGCCTGAGATCCTTCGGTGAGAATTGCTTTTACATGATGTCGTCCTTTTATGCAGTTGTTTTGTTCATCTACAATTTTTTCATTAATTCATAAATTTGTTTGTTTTCCATTTATTTTGCCCTTTTTGTTGTTTGTGTTGGTTTGGTTGTGATCAGTGTTCTTGTGTACATTAAAGATGGCGGTGCAGATGGCTGCCTGGTGTGTGTGTGTGTGTGTTGTTTTGTCTTGCTTTGGTTTTAAACCCGGTTTCTGCTGCGAGTCCCGGAGCTCTGTACCAGAGACGAGCTCACGAGCGCCAGCGGAACAACCGCAGCGGATTTACTTCCAACTTTCAACTTCTGTCCAACTTCTGGATGTTCCGGTGAAAGGTGCGCTCACCTTAACCCACGCCGGGAAACTCCTCTCCAACGTCCGCTCACTGTGCAACAAACCGGATGAACTCCAGCTGCTGGTGGGGAGAGACAGACACTTCTCCTCACCCTCCGTTGTGTGCTTCACGGAGACCTGGCTCTGTGGATCCAAACCAGGACCGCGACACAGAGCCCTGACCCATACCCTAACGAAGAGTGGAGGAATCTGCTTCGACTCCAACAACGGGTCTCTGATCCGACAGCACTGTCCTCCTGATCTGGAAACTTTCATCAGAAACGGAAAACCCTTTTATTCCCCCCTGAGTTCGCTTCATTCGTCCTCGTCGGTGTCTCGATGGAGGCACAGTGACACTCGGGGTCCAGATGCTGTATGTGGACCGACCCGGACTCCTTAGTTATTGTCCTTGTTGACTTCAGCAAAGCCAACCCTAGCCATGACCTCCCAGCCTTCTGCCCCCTGGGGTCACGAGGCATACATTTCGCGTGTCCGGGGGTCAAAAACTTTGGGCTGCATTTTGGAGCCTTTTTGAGGGCGCTAAAAATCAAAACACACCTCAGGCTCACAGTGCCCCTTCCCGCGCTACATCTGGGAAAAAAAGATTTCAATTCTGACCTTCGATCGCCGAGTTATGATTTTAAAAAAAATGTATTAAATGTAGTCCAATCCTCCCGTGACAGTTTTTCGCCACCAGAGGGCATCGGGTCATTCAGCATACATTTCCGGCCCATAAAAGTGTATTCCAAATGACACAATTTGGTTCCCCTTAAAAATGTCATTTCAACTACATCTGTATGGGCCGGCCATGTCTGCCAATTTACCCTAACTTTTGCTCTACTAAGGTAGGAAGATGGTCAATTTGCAAGAAAAGTACCCAGGATCAGGGGCACATCTCCTAGGGGCACATCAGGCAGGGATGTCTGAACCCATGGTCCTTGACCCTGTATTTTTATTCTCAATATTCACTTCAAAAAAAGCTTTAGAAGGCTTGGCTAATGGTTAGCATGTGGCTATAGCGATTTTTCAACATGCTCCAAAATGCTTGAAATTTGAATGCCAGACTGCTTGAAAATGAAACGCCAGACTCCCATGAATGCCCTGGTCCTTTATGGGAGCACCATGGTCGCTTTACTATGCAAGTACCCAGGTTTTGGACACATTTTATGGGTACAAAACAGGAGAAATACCCTTAAAATAACCAGGGTCATTTCACATACTCGGCCGGCCCATAAAAGTGTATGCCAAATGACCCATTTTAGGGTCATTTCACATACTCGGCCGGCCCATAAAAGTGTATGTCAAATGACCCATTTTAGGGTCATTTCACATACTCGGCCGGCCCATAAAAGTGTATGCCAATTGACCCCGTCATGATAGTAGCATGTGGCTAATTAGCGATTTTTCAAGAAGCTCCAAAATGCTGGAAATTAGAACCCCAGATGGTCATGGATGCCCTGAACAACATACTCTAAGCACAAGTCTGTAGACCCTTCAGAAAGCTAACTTCCGTTAGCAGCATGCTAGCTAGCTAAAACCAACTAATCCTTAAAGAGTGTCTCCTGTTGTATACTATATCAAGTTTTTTTTTAAATGACCAAAAAATAATAAATAAATAATAAATTCCCATGTATTTACATGGGCCCATTGAAATCAACAGTCTAATGGTCACTAACAGTCTCAGCAATTCAATAAATGAATCAAAAACGCCATCTAGCGATTTTTCAATGTGTCACGGCCCATGTACTCCAATTGACACAAAGTAACCGATTCCTCCGCGTCGAATGTATGCTGTCTGCCTACACAATGTCATCGTGGTTACTTTCCTGTATGGCGGCATACATTGCATGTATTTTTTGTGTCATAAGGGTTAAGTTCCTTAGCCTACATACAAACAGTGTGTTAAATGCCCGACGAGAGAGGAGAACACTCCGGATCGTTGTTCCACCACAGCAGGGCCTCGTGGTGCTCTGGGACACGCCGACTACGTCATGGACTAACTCCCTCATACGGGCAGAAATGTGAGCTCAGGAAACCTGTGGGGAGGACATGTTAGGAACCAGCGAGGCTCTGGAGGATCTTCGGGTGTGCTTGGACAGCACAGACTGGGATGTCTTCCGGACTGGGACCAACAGTCTGGATGACGACACAGAGGCTGTAACTTCCCATATCAGCTTCTGTGAGGACAGCTGTGAGTGATAAGGACACGCCCTGGTTTACAGTGGAGCTCAGAGACCAGGCATCTAGGAGTGGGGACAAGGAGTCAAAATACAGGTTTACCAACACGGCTAAACGATGGAACTCTGATAAGCTACAACATCAGGTCTCATCCGGGGACTCTGCTTCAGTCTGGAGGGCTCAGACAAGCCACACCTCTCACCCTGGACCACCTGTTGGAGTCCCTCCCCTCTCGCAGGAGGCTGTGGACCATCAGGACCAAGACCTCACGCCACACCAACAGCTTCTTCCCGTCGGCAGTCGGGCTCATGAACAGAGCCCGGGTCCCCACTGACCTTCATGGACAGAGCCCGGGTCCCCACTGACCCTCATGAACAGAGCCCGGGTCCCCACTGACCTTCATGGACGAGCCCGGGTCCCCCACTGACCTTCATGGACAGAGCCCGGGTCCCCACTGACCTTCATGGACAGAGCCCGGGTCCCCACTGACCCTCAAGAACAGAGCCCGGGTCCCCCACTGACCCTCAAGAACAGAGCCCGGGTCCCCCACTGACCCTCAAGAACAGAGCCCGGGTCCCCCACTGACACTCAAGAACAGAGCCCGGGTCCCCCACTGACCCTCAAGAACAGAGCCCGGGTCCCCACTGACCTTCATGGACAGAGCCCGGGTCCCCACTGACCCTCATGAACAGAGCCCAGGTCCCCCACTGACCTTCATGGACAGAGCCCGGGTCCCCACTGACCCTCATGAACAGAGCCCAGGTCCCCCACTGACCTTCATGGACAGAGCCCGGGTCCCCACTGACCCTCATGGACAGAGCCCGGGTCCCCACTGACCCTCATGAACAGAGCCCAGGTCCCCCACTGACCTTCATGGACAGAGCCCGGGTCCCCACTGACCCTCATGGACAGAGCCCGGGTCCCCCACTGACCTTCATGGACAGAGCCCGGGTCCCCACTGACCTTCATGGACAGAGCCCGGGTCCCCACTGACCTTCATGGACAGAGCCCGGGTCCCCACTGACCCTCATGGACAGAGCCCGGGTCCCCACTGACCCTCATGAACAGAGCCCGGGTCCCCTCTGACCTTCATGGACAGAGCCCGGGTCCCCTCTGACCCTCATGGACGGAGCCCGGGTCCCCACTGACCCTCATGGACGGAGCCCAGGTCCCCACTGACCCTCATGGACGGAGCCCGGGTCCCCACTGACCCTCATGGACGGAGCCCGGGTCCCCACTGACCCTCATGGACAGAGCCCAGGTCCCCACTGACCCTCATGGACGGAGCCCAGGTCCCCACTGACCCTCATGGACGGTCCTCACTGCATCCGTCATCCCCAGGACAATTTCCTACCGTTTACTCCCCTGCACACCTCTTCATACTTAATATGTAATATTATAATTCACATGTGACTCATTACACCTGAACACACATGCAGTACCCTGTCCACAGCGCTGTTATCTGTTTGTGCACTTTTATTTCAAACCATTGTAAATGTCATGTTTACATCCTTGCACAGTGTTGATTGTAGTTGGTTTGTTTTTCTGTTCTTTGCGTGTCTAACACACGACACAAATACATGTTTCTGATTCTGCTTCATGGCATGGACTTTTTTGCCTTTTGATTTCTTAAATGTTTATCTGTCTTGATGTTATGCATGTCTTTGCTTCTCTGAAGAGCACGTTGTAAATTATATTGGTAGCACAATAATAACTGTATTTACTTAAACACAGAGGACTTCATCTATTCTTTAATTGAATGCTACACGTGTAGAATTATTCTGGGCGTTGGTCCTATCCGAATACTTCTTCCACCACTGCTCAAAAGTCTATGTAATAAATCAGGGGTGTCCAAAGTCCGGCCCGCGAGCCAATGGTGGCCCGCGGTCAGTTTTCATACGGCCCGCGACATCGGTCATATAATGTGTTATTTCTGGCCCGCCAGATCTGTCAGAATAAATAAATCATAAAAACTTGAAAGACGTAATTCCTCCTTTCTAATGTATCTGGCTCTGCATCCGTGGCGTGAACCCTTCTCGAAACCTATTTGCCATGGCGACGGCAAAAAAAAGGGAGAAAAGTTGACAGTGAGGGCCGCTTTCAGGAGCGGTGGGAATTACGAGTGTTTCCCTACCATGAGAACAGGGTGGGGTCCCCACTGACATGTTCTCTATAGCGCCAGATTACAACAGAAGTAATGTCAGGTTGTTTTATTCAACTAAACGGTCGTATATTATTGATCGTATCGACACAGCGGCATGTCATTTCTGTCTCTACGTGGTGGCGTTCACACTTCTCCTGGCTCTCGGTATCCCGGCGGAGCTCCGCCCCCATGCGCACAGAGATTCAAGATTCAAGATTCAAGATGTTTTATTTGTCACATACACACACAGGGTGTGCAGTGAAATGAAAGTGGCAATGCTCAGCAGGAATGTGCAAGGGCAACAAGTACACACTATTTACAAATAAAAAACAACACAATATTTACAGTAAGTGTGTGTGTGTGTGTGTGTGTGTGCCTAAGAGGGGCAATTGTGTGGGTCTATGTGGGGGTCCTGGTGAGGTCGGAGTTCACAATCCTGATGGCCTGAGGAAAGAAACTCCGTCTCAGTCTCTCTGTTCTTGCAGCGTGACTACGGAGGCGCCTGCCTGACCGCAGCAGCTGAAACAGTCTGTTGTTGGGGTGGTGAGGATCCTTCATGATCCTGCCGGCTCTGGTTCTGCACCTCCTGGTGTACAAGTCCTGCAGGGTGGGGAGTGTAGTTCCAATAGTGCGCTCAGCCGAACGCACTACTCTCTGGAGAGCCTTCCTGTCCTGAGCGGAGCAGTTGCCAAACCAGGCTGTGATGCTTCCTGTCAGGACGCACTCTACAGCTCCAGAGTAGAAGGACTGAAGGATCCTCTGGGAAACTTTAAATTTCCTCAGCTGCCTGAGGTGGTAGAGGCGCTGCCTTGCCTTTCTCACCAGAGTGTCTGTGTTTGTTGACCATGTCAGATCCTCGGTGATGTGGACTCCCAGGTATTTATACCCGCTCACCCTCTCCACAGTAGTCCCGTTAATCCCCAGTGGTGAGTACGTCCTCTGTTGTTGTACCTCCTAAAGTCCACAATCAGCTCCTTAGTTTTGGTGACATTCATGATGAGGCTGTTGTCCTGGCACCAGAGTGACAGATCAGCAACTTCCTCCAGGTAGGCCTTCTCGTCGTTGTCGGAGATCAGGCCCACCACCACTGTGTCATCCGCAAACTTGATGATGGTGTTGGAGCTGAACCTGGCCACACAGTCATGTGTGTACAGGAGTACAGTAGGGGCTGAGGACGCAACCTGGGGGATCCTGTGTTCAGGTGAGGGATTTGAGGTGTCTGCCCACCCTGACCACCTGTGGCCTGGCGGTCAGGAAGTCCAGGATCCAAGCACACAGGGGGTGTTCAGTCCCAGCTCAATCAGCTTGCCGCCAGTCTGGAGGGACTATGGTGTTGAAAGCTGCACTATAATCAAAGAACAGCAGTCTCACATAGCATTCCCTCTGGCTGTCCAGATGAGAGAGTGTGGTGTGCAGTACCTGGGAGACAGCATCATCCGTGGATCTGTTTGGGCGATAAGCAAACTGCAGCGGGTCCATGGAGGAAGGGAGGAAGGCGCAGATGTAGTCCTTTATCAGCCTCTCAAAGCATTTCATGACCACCGAGGTGAGGGCCACCGGTCGGTAGTCATTCATACATGCTGGAGAAGCATTCTTGGGCACAGGGACAATAGTGGATCTCTTGAAGCAGGTCTGGACCACGGACTCAGCCAGGGAGAGGTTGAATATTGTGGTGAACACGAGCTAGCTGGTTAGCACAGGTCTTCAGTACTCGCCCAGATATGCCATCTGGACCTGCAGCTTTCCTGGTGTTCACCCTCAACAGAGCCCTCCTCACACTGTGCTCGGTCACAGAGAGTGTGTGTTCATCCCCAGCGGTAGAACTCACCGCTACGCTTAACGGTGTTGTTGTTAGCGGCGAGCTAGCTGTTGTTGCTAGCCTCAAACCGTGTATAAAATGAGTTCAGGTCGTCCGCTAGGGATGCGCCGGCACTCACCATTGCGCGGGGTCTGCTCTGGTAGTTTGTAATAGTCCGTAGCCCCTGCCATAGGCGCCTGGTGTCGCGCTGCTCCATCTGTGATTCCACTCTGTCTCGGTACCTCCTTTGGCGCCTTCACCGCCTCCTCAGTCCATAGACCGCTGCCTTGTACTGCCCATGTTGCGGATACAAGACCGAGTTATAGGCAGCAGTACGGGCGTTCACAGCTTCACGGATGGATCTATCAACCCACGGCTTTTGGCTAGGGAAAGTCACCCTTATGACACAAAAAACGCATGCAATGTATGCTGCCATACAGGAAAGTAACCACGATGACATTGTTTCTGCAGACAACATACATTCGACACGGAGGAATGGGTTACTTTGTGTCAATTGGAGTACATGGCCGTGACATATTTAAAAAATCGCTAGATGGCGCTCTTGATTCATTTATTGAATTGCTGAGACTGTTAGTGACCATTAGACTGTTGATTTCAATGGGCCAATGGGAATTTATTATTTTATTATTTGTTTATTTATTTTTTGGTCATTTTTGAAAAAACTTGATATAGTATACAACAGGAGACACTTTTCAAGGATTAGTTGGTTTTAGCTAGCTAGCATGCTGCTAACGGAAGTTAGCTTTCTGAAGGGTCTACAGACTTGTGCTGAGAGTATGTTGTTCAGGGCATCCATGACCATCTGGGGTTCTAATTTCCAGCATTTTGGAGCTTGTTGAAAAATCGCTAATTAGCCACATGCTACTATCATGACGGGTCAATTGGATACGTCGCCCATGATGTATGCCAAATGACACAGTTCATTAAACTGTGTCATTTGGCATGTGAAATGACCCTGGTTATTTTAAGGGGATTTCACCTGTTTTGTACCCAGAAAAGGTGTCCCAAATCCTGGGTACTTGCATGCTAAATTGACCATAGTCCTCCCACACAGAGATCAGTTGGAGTTAGTAGTTCAGGGCATCAAGTGACACTCATTATTTTAAGGGGATTTCACCTGTTTTGTACCCAGGAAAGGTGCTTCAAGTCCTGGGTACTTTTAGTGACATTTACCTGTTTGTACCCAGGAAAGGTGCTTCAAGTCCTGGGTACTTGTATAGTAATGTGACCATGGTGCATGGTCCCTGGTACTTTTAGTGACATTTTACATGTTTTGTACCAGGAAAGGTGCTTCAATTCCTGGGTACTTTATACTTTTAGTGACATTTACAATGTGACCATGGTCTCCTGGTACTTTTAGTGACATTTACCAGGAAAGGTGGTCCCATAAAGGACCAGGGCATCCATGGCTGTCTGGCGTTTCATTTTCAAGCATTTTGGACGTTTTACATGCTAAACCGGAAGTTACATGCTAAACCGGAAGTGCATGAAGTACCTCTTATGAAGGGTATAGAGCTTATTTCTTTGAGTATGTTAGTCACGCCACCCTGGGGACTCTGTGGTTTCAATTTTAAGCATTTTGGAGCATGTTGACAAATCGCTAGTAGCCACATGCTAATCAGTAGCCAAGCCTTCTAAAACTTTTTAAAAAGTGAATATTGAGAATAAAAATACGGGGCCAAGTACCATGGACTCAGACCACTTTCACTGATGTGCACCTAGGAGGAATCGCCGCGATCCTGCGTAGTTTCTTGCAAATTGACCATCTTCCTCCCGTAGTAGAGCCAAAGTTAGGAGTAAATTGCACGGTCGCCCATGAAGATGTAGGCCAAATGACACAGTTCATTAAACTGTGATTTGGCTTGTATACCCGTGTATGTGAAATGACACTGGTTATTTTAAGGGGATTTCTCCTGTTTTGTACCCAGAAAGGTGCCCAAAACCTGGGTACTTGCATGCTCAAGTGACCATGGTCCTCCTCTCCTGTTTTGTACCCAGAAAAGGTGCCCAAAACCTGGGTACTTGCATGCTCAAGTGACCATGGTCCTCCCACACAGAGATCAGGTGGAGTCAGTAGTTCAGGGCATCAAGTGACACTGGTTATTATAAGGGGATTTTACCTGTTTTGTACCCAGAAAAGGTGCTTCAAGTCCTGGGTACTTTTAGTGACATTTTACCTGTTCTGTACCCAGGAAAGGTGCTTCAAGTCCTGGGTACTTTTAGTGACATTTTACTGTTCTGTACCCAGGAAATGTGCTTCAAGTCCTGGTACTTTTAGTGACATTTAAACTGGAGCAAATGGTCCAAAATGTAGGGTATTCATATACAGATGGTCCTCTTAATTTAGAAAAAGAATCCACGACTCTAAGTTGATTTAAAGCAATTCTTTTTTAATTAAAAGAGTGGTTAGGACATTTGAATTTGACATACTGGCCGCCCATACACAGTTTACAAATGTCCCAGTTTATACAAACTTCCTGCATTTCCAAATTATAAGGATTTCACCTCTTTTGTACCCAGAAAGGTGCCCAAATCCTGGGTACATGCATGCTAAATTGACCATGGTCCTCCCACACAGAGATCAGGTGGAGTTATTAGTTCAGGCATCAAGTGACACTGGTTATTATAAGGATTTCTTCCCTTGTACCCAGAAAAGTGTGCCAAATCCTGGGTACTTGCATGCTAAATTGACCATGGTCCTCCCACACAGAGATCAGGTGGAGTTATTAGTTCAGGGCATCAAGTGACACTGGTTATTATAAGGGGATTTCTCCTGTTTTGTACCCAGAAAAGGTGCCCAAATCCTGGGTACTTGCATGCTAAATTGACCATGGTCCTCCCACACAGAGATCAGGTGAGTTATTAGTTCAGGCATCAAGTGACACTGGTTATTATAAGGATTTCTCCTGTTTTGTACCCAGAAAGGTGCCCAAACCTGGGTACTTGCATGCTAAATTGACCATGGTCCTCCACAGAGATCAGGTGTGGAGTTATTAGTTCAGGGCATCAAGTGACACTGGTTATTATAAGGATTTCTCTGTTTTGTACCCAGAAAAGGTGCCCAAACCTGGGTACTTGCATGCTAAATTGACCATATCCCACACAGAGATCATGTGGAGTTCTTAGTTCAGGACATCAAGTGACTCTCGTTATTCTAAGCCGTTTTCTCCTGTTTTGTACCCAGAAAACCTGGCAAACCTGGGTACTGCATGCTAAAGTGACCATCTTCCACCCATACAAAGGACTCTATACTGGGTAAATAGTCAGTCTCTCTCAAAGATCCAGGAAGTTGAGGACAGTGACTGTCTGAGCATACATTCCCTCCAAAGATGACCAATAGTGACTTCTTGGGTAAATGTGAGTCAATCCAGGATTGGGGAGTGACTGTCACCAGGCATACATTCCTCCAAGGCCAAACCAATAGTGACTTTTACTTGGGTAAATGTGAGTCAAAGATCCAGGAGGATTGGGGACAGTGACTGTCACCAGGCATACATTCCCCTCCAAGGCCAAACCAACAGTGACTTTACTTGGGTAATGAGTCAAAGATCCAGGATTGGGGACAGTGATTGTCACCAGGCACAAGGCCTCCAAGGCCGAACCAATAGTGACTTTACTTGCAATGTGAGTCAAAGATCCAGGGTGATTGCGATGATCACCAGGCACATCTCCGCTGTCGAACCAATACAGACTTTACTTGCATGTGAGTCAGATCCAGGATTGGGGGACAGTGAGGTCACCAGGCATTCTTCCGCTGCCGAACGCATGAGTCGAAGATCTGATTGGGAGGTTACCGGGGCAATGCAGCTCACTGAGCTATTTCCTGACCTTGCTCACCATCCCACCCCGTGGACCCCAATTAAGCACTGCCCTGAGTTAAAACCATTATGCGACCCTCTTCGCTTCGGGACCTCTGGTGGTATAAACAATTTTTTTTTTCCGTTTATACCACCAGGGGCCCGAAACGAAAAAAAAATTGTCAGAGGGTTTTAACTCAGGGATGGGTGCTTAAGTGTGGGTGCACGCAATGAGGGTGAGCAAGGTCATGGAGTAGTCCAGAGCCCCACAGACCACCGGCATTTTGCCTCATCCCCTGGGTGACCCTCACTGTCCCCCAATCCTCCCTGATCTTTGACCACATTTACCCAAGTAGTCACTCCTGTGGTCCGGCCAGGTGATGTATGCCTGGTGACCTCACTGTCCCCAATCCTGGGTCTTGAGAGGTTGACTCACCACCCCAGTATAGTCACTCCCAGTGGTCCGCCTTGTATGTGATGTATGCCCAGTGACCTCACTGTCCCCAATCCCTCCTGGGTCTTTGAGAGGGGGATTTGACTCACATTTACTCCCAGTATAGTCACTCCAAGTGGTCCCTTGTATGTGATGTATGCCTGGTGACCTCACTGTCCCCAATCCTCCTGGGTCGGGTCTGAGACGGGATTTGATGACACACCCAGTATAGTCACTCCTGGTGGTCCGGCCCATGTGATGTATGCCTGGTGACCCCTCACTGTCCCCAATCCTCCTGGGTCTTTGAGATGACGACTGACACGCATTCCCAGTATAGTCACTCCTGTGGTCCGGCCTTGAGGGAATGTATGCCTGGTGACCCTCACTGTCCCCCAACCTCCCTGATCTTTGACTCACATTTACCCCAGTATAGCCTCCCCTGTGTCCGGCCCTTGTATGTGATGCGCTCTGGTGACCACTGTCCCCAATCCTCCCTGGATCTTTGACCGACACGCACTTCAGCATAGTCACTCCTGGTGGTCCGCCTTGTATGTGATGTATGCCTGGTGACCTCACTGTCCCCAATCCTCCCTGGATCTTTGACTCATTTACCCCAGTATAGTCACCCTGGTGGTCCGGCCTTGTATGTGATGTATGCCTGGTGACCTCACTGTCCCCAATCCTCCTGCCTTGAGACGGGATTTGACTCATTTACCCAGAAAATGTTCCCAAAACCTGGGTACTGTGATGCTAAAGTGACCATGGTCCTCCCAGTAGTTTAGGCATCCATGGGAGTCTGGCGTTTACTTTTCAAGCAGTTTGGACGCTTACAAATAAACCTGAAGTACCTCTTACAAAGGGTCTAGAGCTTAGTGCTTTTAGAGTTCATCACGCCATCCAGGCTCATCTGGCGTTCTAATTTCAAGCATTTTGGAGCATGTTGAAAATCGCTATAGCCATGGGTATCGCTATAGCTACATGGGTAAACCACACGTTTTCTTCCTTCTAAAGCATTTTCTTGGGGTGAATATGACATTGGAGACAGTAAAATACAGCAGGTCAAGGGACCATGGGTTCAGACATCCCTGACTGATGTGCCCCCTTTGTGGAGGTGAGGTGCCCCTCGATCCTGCAGGTACTTTTTCTTGCAAATTGGACCATCCTCCTCCCTTTAGTAGATTAAAGTTAGGTAAATTACAATTACACAATATCGCCAGTCATGAAGGTGAAGGTGTACATGCCAAACGACACAGTTTAATACATATGGGTTTATATTTCTGCCTCTGCGGCGAAAAAAATCAATACGGGAGGATTGGCATACATTATAATACATTTAAAAAAAATCATAACCTGGCGAATGGTCACGTCGAATTGGTGTTAAATATTTTTTCCAGATGTAGCGCCGCGAAAGGGGCACCAGAGCCTGAGGTGTGTTTTCGATTTTAGCGCCTCTCAAAAAGGCTCCCAAAATGTAGCCCGAAGTTTTTGAAAGTTTTTGAGCACGCATTTACACGAAATGTATGCCTCGTGAGGACCCGTGGGCAGGAATGGTGGTAATAGAAAGACCTAACTTTTACCGTGGGACGATGGTGTCCGTTATGCTGCTATAAGGCTCATTAAGAGCGCTGCTATGAGGCTCATTGCTACTTCCGCAGAACTCGCTTGACGCCTACTGGAACTGATTGATCATGTCCTAGCTTTAGCCATTTATACACAGCTGCGCCCCTGTAGCTCAGCCTTTCTGATTGGTCAGACCATCAAAATATTGCTCTCGTCACTACCGCCTCTCACATCCGCGCGATCCTTTTGTTTATAATTCGAAGCAGAAAATGGCGGCATGGTCTGATTTCCTAACGGAGTACGGAGGGAGAGAGAGAGACACGCCTAGCCTCTCTTGAATGTATGAGGCGCAGTGTGTCCAACGTTCTTCCTCTCTGGTAGCATGCACGTAATGTGCTGGGTGAAAGTTCGCATGACTTTTTAGGTTTGTTTGTTAAAGTTTCAGCAGCCACCACAGTCTACAGCTGGCCGATACTTGAATTCATTGATGCCGTACATAACACATCATGTAGGTCCCATAGTAGCTACGCCGGAAGTCAAACTGGGCCTTTTGTGGTGGAAATGTAGACTGCTGTGGTGATGACCGAGCTGAACTCCCGGAAGGTAGAATGGACGGCAAGGAGATCGCTAGATGTTCCAGGTTCGCGAGCAGGAACGTAGAAAGTGTCTTAATGCTCTTGGGGTCACACCGATGTTGCTGTTTTGTCATGAAGCAAACCTCCACCCTTAGATTTACCTAGACTTTCCGCTTCTGTCTGCACGGAAAACAGAGAAGGACCTGCTGGGCATATGCGACTCATCCGCACCAGCGGGCCAGCCAAGTTTCCTGGCCAGACAAAAGATGTTATAATCCCGCATGTCCCGTTGAATCTGATCCTGCCCTAAATCATCCATCTTATTTTCCAGAGACTGACCGATGCGTTAGCAGTGAGAAGGATGCTGGGCAAGGTGGACGGTGGGCTTGAAACTCTCAGTCTGTTCCGACTCATTCCCGCCCCTCTCGCGTGTTTTCGCGCTGCCTTCCCCCGTAGTAGCGCCCACTGTTGTTGTTGTGGTTCGCCGCATAATCTCCTCTCGCCGCCACGCTGGATCGATGGAAAAGTGGACAAAACCTTGTTTAAGCGCAAGTGTTTATGTCCAAAAGTGTGCTGCGGTCGTATGTTGTTAGTGCCGTTAAAAAATATGTGTTTGTGGCAAAGAAAAATATTAAAATAAACACAAAACTAAAAGAGCGCACAATCTCCGCTGCGGAGCTTGTTCGCGACGCATGCGATTGGCGACTGGACAGCCGCTTAATGCTCAGGTGCGCTATTATTAGGTGAGCGCGCTTCCAACCAGCCGGGCAGAGAGTTCTATTCCACTATCAGAATCAGAATCAGAATCAGAACCAGAAACAGTTTTATTGCCAGGAATGTTTACACAAACGAGTGATTTTTTTGTTGAAGGCAACATTTGGACATGACAAACAAAACAACAATCAACACGACGTATAGAAAGACAACAAGTAATGCGTGAAAGTGTTTGTGTGCTTCATGGTGTGTTTAGTTAGGCATACATGCTGTATGCAGTGTTTAAGAAGTATGCAAATAAAGTGGCATGTGTGGAGGAGGCCTGCCAAAGTATGTTAAAGTGACGTGGTGGAGGAGGGGCAAGAAGGAGGAGGAGGAGGAGGGAGGAAGAGGGAGGAGGATAAAGAGGAAGGAGCGGAAGAAGGGGAGGAGAGAGGAAGGTGGAAGAGTGTAGTCCTGGGGTGGCTGTCAGTCAGTCCGGGTTCCATTGATGAGCCCGACTGCCGACGGAAAAACTTTGGTGTGGCGGTGGTCTGGTCATGATGGGACTGCAGCCTCCTCCCAAAGGGAGTGGACTCCAATAGGGAGGTCCAGGGTGGGGAGGGGTCAGCGACAATCTTTCTGGCCCGCCCAGTGACCTGGCGAACAGGACCTGAGGAAGGCAGATTGCAGCGATAACCCTCTCGGCCGAAGCGATACGTCTCTGCAGCCGCACTTGCTCCTTGGCCGTATGCAGGGTGCCAGACGGTGATGGAGGAGCATGATGACTCAACGATGGCCGTGTGGTAGAATTGTACCATCATCTTCCTGGCAGGTTGAATTTCAGCTGCCCCAGGAAGAACATCCGCTGCTCTTGGTGATGAGCCAAACCAGCTCCCACTTGAGGTCCTGGGTGATGATGGAGCCCAGGAAGCGGACGGACCTACAGCGATGGGGAGTCACACAGGATGAGAGGCGGGTGGGCCATTCCTCCTGAAATCCACAACCATCTCCACTGTTCCTAGGAGCGTTGAGCCCAGGCTGTTCTGGCTGCAACAGGTCACCAGGTGGTCATTCCCACCCAGAAGTGTCCGTCCCCACCAGAGATGAGCCCAATGAGGGTGGTGTCATCCGCTAACTTTAGAGCTTGACGGACTGGTGACTGAGGTGCAGCTGTTGGTGCAAGCAGGAGAACAGCAGAGGGAAAGAACACAGCCTTGGGGGAACCCTGCATGGTGGTCCGCTGGGAGCCTGAGACGGGTTTTCCTTAGCCTCACGTGCTGCTTCCCTGTCGGTCAGGAAGTTCTGTGATCCACCTGCAGGTGGAGTCGGGCACGTGCAGCTGGGAGAGAGAGCTTGTCCTGCAGCAGGGACGGATGATTGTATTGAAAGCAGAGCTGAAGTCCGGCTGTAAACAGGATCTCATGGGCGTAGGTTCCTGGGGGACTCCAGATGCTGAGGTGATAGTAGTGAAGCAACATGTTGACTGTGTCGCCTGCAGACCTGTTGCCTCTGTAGGCGAACCGCAGGGGTCCAGGAGGGCCAGTGATGGTCTTGAGGTGTGACAGGACCAGCGCTTGAAGCGACTTCACGAATTACAGAGGTCAGGGCGACGGGCCTGTAGTCATTGAGTCTCGTGATCTTGGGTTTTTGGGACGGGATGATGTAGGAGGCCTTGAAGCAGGCTGGAATGGGCATGTCTCCAGGGAGGTGTTGAAGATGTCGTGAACACTGGAGACAGCTGGCCAGCACAGTACTTCAGGGGTGGAGGGGAGACGGAGTCCGGGCCTGCTGCTTTATGGGGTTCTGCTTTTTTGAACAGCCTGTTGACGCTCTCTCTCCAGGGATGACGAGGGTCGTCGCTGAGTTGATGGAGGGTGCTCTAGAGGTGTGGAGCCCTGATGGGCTGGGAGGTGGGCTGATGGTCTGTGGTTTGTTGATGGGGCTGTGGGGGATTGCCTGTGACTGCTCCATTGTCTTTCAAAGCGGCAGTAGAACTCATTGAGCCTGGCTCTGTCAGGAAGCACATTGTTCATGGAGGTGATTTGGGTCTTGAAGTTGGTGATCTGCCTGAGCCTCTCCAGACAGAAGCAAAGTCGTTTTGCTGAGAGCTGCTGTTGCAGTTTCTCATAGTAATAGTCGTTTAGCATCTCTCACCGCCTTGCTCAACTCTGTGGCTTTTGACGGACTCTGTGTACAGGTCCTTGTCCCTACTCCTGAATGCCTGGTCCTTCTGCAGTCTTAGTTCCTGAGCTCCGCTAGAACCAGGGTTTGTCGTTGTTATAACTCACCCTGGAGCTGGATGGCATACAGGCTGTCCTCACAGAAGCTGATGTAGGGAAGTTACAGCCTCAGTGTACTCATCCAGGCTGTTGGTAGCAGTCCCACAAGACATCCCAGTCAAAGTACAGCCTAAGCACACCCAGAGACCTCCAGAGCCTCACACTGGTCCACTTCTTGAACTTCCTCACTACAGGTTTGCAGAGCTTTTAGTTCTCGCCTGTAAGTGAGGGAATCAGGATGAACCATGACGGGTCAGAGTTTCCCAGTGCAGCTCGAGGGACGGGCGTGATAGGCCCTGCTGATTGTTGTGTAGCAGTGGTCCAGAATGCCTTTTCTCTAGTAGGGCATTTAATTAACTGTTCATTTAGGAGTTCATGGCTGAGGCTCCTTTTGTTAAAACCTTTAGCACAATAACCAAAGAGTCCGGGAAGGTCCGGCCCACACACCGTATCTTGGTTCAGTTGAGGGTCTGCTGTGCTCTCTGCATCGCTTTTCGCGGCGCATGTAAACTCCGGCCAGGATGAATGAAGCGAATTCCACGGGGAGTAGAAGGGCTTGCAGAATGATAAGATTCCAGGTCCGCGTAACAGTGCTGTAGAATCACCGTTATGTCAAGCACCAGCCGTTGTTGGAGGTAAGCAGACTCCTCCACCCTTTGTTTTTCCCGGAGAGCCTGTGACCCGTCCGCCTCCGGAATAGCGCTGGAAGCCAGCGAGCTGGAGTGCGAGAATCTGGTATCGATCCACTTACGCCATGATTCCGTAAAACATAGGGACGGAGGAGGAGGAGAAGCCTCTGCCTCTCCCCACCAGCAGCTGGAGTTCGGCCCAGTTTGCTGCACAGTGAGCGGACGCTGAGAGAATATTATGCCCGCAGCGCTGTACGAGATCCCGCTTCCAGCCTGCTGCCGCCCCTGAGCGCTTCCTCTCCGACGGCGTCTCACTGCTGTGGGCTAAGGTGAGCACACCTTACAAAAATGTCCAGTAACTCCACAGAAGTTAAAACGTTGAAATAAATCCGCTGGAGTTGTTCCTCTGATGTCTGCTATGAGCTTCCTTCTGGTGAAAGAGCTCCGGAATCATAGCAGAAAACAGTACGGCGACGAAAAACAAAACATCAGCACTAACGCATCGAGGCGCTGCCCGCTGCTTCATCAGCAGTCTTGTATGTCGCGAACAGCAAACCGGTGGCTAATTTCAAGTGCTTCCACGGTGGTGAAGACAGTCGTTCAGGAATGCCTTCGCCCGGGTTCAAGAGCAGAGAACAGGTGGGGCGAGGGGAAATGCAGATTTTATTTCAAGACCTTTGTTTGAGGAATCACATATTACAAAACTACACGGACATAAACTAAGTCATTAATAAATAAAGAGCGAATGCCTGTCGCCTACTTTCGTGTAAATGTGTACGCTACAGCTGCTAATCGTTACGCCGCATGCGCCCATAGACTAGATTATTGGCGACTTGCCAGGTGTTACCTCCACAGCTGCTCCAGCTGTTGCCCTTCAAACAAGAGCTCAACACATTGAGCTTTATTGAGAGTACGACAAGCCTGCAACCTCGTTTTAAAAGAGGTATGGAAAAGCTCACTATCACACAGAGTAAAACGTGATGACCAACATATCTGCACTTGTTTTGTTTTTCAGTTGCGCTGCTTTTGTTATTTAGAAAATATATGCAGTGTAACTAACACCAGTAAAACTCTTTATGCCCAAATTCTTGACTTATTTTGGTTTAATTAGTCACAGGTTGCACTTATTGATATTATCCTGAAAAGGTATTCAGTGCAAAATATAATTGCAGCCACAATAAGCTAAATGTGAGTGAAGAATCTAGTAACATATGTCATTAAGTGAAAACTCAGATGTGACAAACTATTGTGTTTCTGGAAAGATCTAGTAAAAGATAAGGGCAACATTAATTAGTTTTGTAAGTGTAATGATAACAGACACTTTGCATTACTTATAACCCTGTTTAAAATGTCTGCTAAATTATGTAACTCATAGAATGTAAGGTATTCTATATACAGTTTATTGTTATCTGACTGAATGAAAGGCAGACTTGGTTCTATTATATGGTTACATTGTCATTTAAAAAATAAAAGTAATTGTGGAGAAGTAAACACATTGTTTTATAACAGCTCATATCTATGTACTTTGTAGTTTAAAAAACGTCAACGAACCAAGATAGAGCTGGCATCTTGACTTTATCACAATTGGCCCTCATTGCAAAAAGTTTGGACACCCCTGTAATAAACAATCACGACAGGCCAAACTTCAAGAACAGAATTTTAAAATCATTTCTTTGTCAACGAAAACATGAACTTTCGGTCCGGTGCATGTTGAAGGACGATAATAAAAGCAGCACTGAGCTGAAATGTCCTTGCCTGGTTTCTTCAATGTAAAGTGACTCTAGGACGGAGGCGGCGTGCTGCAGGTTTTTCTTCAGGTCCACCACAGATGCCACGCCCCTCTCCAGTCAGTTTTACAGACAGCTAACTCCAAAAGAGCATCATACCAGCATTAGTGATTAATACTTCATCTCATCTCTACATGTCACCCTACACTGTGCCAGATTTACATGATCTCTTTAACCTTTAGTCCATATTGTAGATATCTTGACGCCTCATCTTAGAATACCTCTGATGATAACGTCTTGGAGCATTACATATACAGCGGAGAACCCGGTCCTGTCTTCATTTCAAAGAATGAGATGCTGGGAGCCACAGTTGTTAACCTTTACTTTCGTGGAAATAAATACAAATTGGGTTTTAAAATGGAACTATTTCCTCTAGAAGCTCTTTACAAATGCAGACACTGAGGCCACCTCCCACACATCATTTGGGATTGATTAACACAAATGTAATAATATAATAAGTGCAACTTGAGAGAAAATCAGTGTATGTTTGCAACGGGAACGTCCCACAGCTCGTCTGACCTGCATTGGACCCATTCGACTGAGCAGGGTCTTGCTCATGGACAGTTGGAGACGCAAACTGGAGGAGCAAGGGATCCAACCCCCAACCTTGTGGTTGTAGGATGAACACTTTACACCATGATCCACATCCCACTGAAAATGCTCAACAATTGTCCAGAACGCCGTGGTTCAGAAAGCCATCGTCTGTCAATGGTCTGTCATTGTTCAAACGTAAATGTTAGCATGCTAATTGGCTGCACTGAGTTGGTGAACATGGTAACCACATGTTGGTATTGCTGTGTGAGGATTCACACTGCGGTGCACCACAGAGCTGCTAGCATGGCAACAGCTCCATTGTTTCTACCCAGAATGGATAAAAGGGAGTTTTTTCCTCACATTGTTTTTTTGTGTGCCTTAATCTCTCAATTGCAGTAAACTG
>NC_079399.1:23733057-23767373 GCF_029220125.1 Pseudoliparis swirei | reverse complement strand
TTACTCCGCCGACCACTCACCGTGTTCCCACTCATAAGCGTCGAGGCGGCTCCGTGAGGCAGGAGCTTATCTCCGTGTCTCGTCTCCGTAGAGACCGTTATCATCTCCTTCATCCACCAGAATAACTCACCACTAGTTCTGCTTTATACTTGTTGTGGACGTCTCACACTCTAACGCCCTCGTGTTTGGGTTCATGACATTAATATATATATATTAGGGCTGGGCACGTTAATGCGTTAATCTTGCGTTAACGCATCAATTAATTAATGCCGACAATTATTTTATCGCCCGTTAACGCAGGTTTTATTATTTATTTTATTGTTGTAAACGTTTGTTGCTTTTCAATTTAAAGTTCTTAAAGACGGCGGAGTCGACAGAAACAAAGTCATATGTAACACTGCCAAGATGAATTGTCTTATCACCGGAGTACTTCCAGTCTTAAATATCATTTAAATGCTAAACACACCGTTGATGCAGCGAATCATACAACAAACACACAGTGGAGCGAGGCTTCGGCAGACGACGCTGCAGGGAGGAGATCAACCAAGGCAAGAGAAGCGAACCAATGCCACAGCGAAGTGGATCGCTACAGATTGCAGGCCGATTAGTCTTGTGGAAGACGTCGGTCTGAGAAACATTTAGAGAATCTCAACAAATGACGGCAGGTATGAGACGCCCTCAAGACACACATCACACGGAGAACACACGAGCTGGATGAAGAGGAGAGGACTGCAAAGCGACAGCTTCACAACATGCTGTTGCTCTCATGGGGACGACTGGACATCGGGGGACCAGACGTCCTCTTTCCCCGGACATGTCCTCTTCTGAGCCCTAACAAATGCGTCCGGCAGGGATTCCAAAAACGTCGGGATTTTGCTTTGTCGGATATTTGTGTTTCTCTGGGTTTTCATAAACTAGTATTTACCCCTTACAAGTTTTGGAAATGGTATCTCCCTTACGTTCCACCTTCTTACGTGAGCTCTGACAGTATAGAGAGCAGTCATTGGTCGACCGATCTCAGGGTTGCCAGATACACGATAATTATCCTCCAAATCCAACCATTTTGAGCCTTTGGTACGATACTTCACCATCTCCAACCTGGCAACACGGAGCACCTCGCCGCCTCCACTAATTCATTGTTGTTTGTGCTATAAACTCCTCCCAGCGCCGCCGCTCCCATAGCGCACTACGCGCCGTGCCTAGGGCACCACGTCCTGAGGGGGCTCCACAAAATAGGCAACTAAAAAAATCCTCATAGTTATAATAATTATAATGCCGATATTATTTCAATCAGGAGAGACGGGTATTTAGAGTTTAACAATCATTTATTACAATAGAATATTGAAATAGTGCAAAGTCTTTTTGGCGATTGGACTCCATCCTGAAGTAGGATAAACCAGGGGTAGCGATGCTGATATCTGCGCAGGCAGAATCCCCCCATGGAGTCAGACACTGGTAGTGGTGTCGAAGACGTTGCCGCAACGCCAATTGGAGGAGCCTGGGGTGGCGGAGGGACGAACTGACGCGAGCTGAAACGACAACTGACAGCAGCAGAGAACACAACTTTAAAGTGTTACCAACGACTCTGTGATAGGCTTATCCAACTGGGCTGGCTCTAAATGGTTGGTTCATTCATCGGGCCCGCCCCCAATCAGCTAATGGAGTAATTGCTGCAAGACTTGTGAATGAACCAGCTGTACCCAATGTCTTCCTGTCTGAATTTTCGCTGAGCTACATTTCAATCTTGAAATATTAGGCACCGTTTAGGCATGTATATCACAAAACAGGCAGAACAAGAGAGATGTTTAATCTCAGCAACCCCCCCCCCCCCCCCCCCCGAGACGAAGTGTCCTCTTTTTCACTTTAGTTCATATGGCAGTACATTTAAAATAAGTGTCAAGTTCTAGGAATTGACAAACTGCACTGAAAGTGTTTTCTGGTGTCTCACTCTAACAGGGACAACACATGTTATGGCACTTTCATTCATATGGCAGAACATTTCAAATAGAAGTGCGCTATACACTACTTTTTAATTAATTATTGGATTTTGCGTATACAAATGCGATTAATCGCGATTAATCGTGATTAATCAGGGAAATCATGCGATTAATCGCGATTAAAAATTGTAATCGTTGCCCAGCCCTAATAATATATATATATATATATATATATATATATACATGACATCACCCGTAGGCTCACTCAGCTCGGTCACTATCTGTTACATCTGAAAGACTTCCGCTTCCAGCTACGAGAGAGAACTCAAGAGCTGATTGGCCTGAGTTGCGAGATGACGCCTCAAAGTGGAAATATTTCAACTCGGGGCGAAAATTGTGCCGCTGAAAACGCGTCGGCCACATCGCGTCGCCCCAAACGCCCTAAACACGCCGCCCGGGTAAATATGGCGTTTATCGCAGCCACAAGCGTCTGTACGTTGACTTCTCATGGGATTCGGTCGCGCGAAAAAATAGTTTAGCTTTTGGTGTGAACGCACCTAGACAGACCCTGCTGCAGTACAATGGGAGCTTTTCTAAAGAGATGCTGGTACTCAGAGACACTACCACTTTAGTCCACAGGGGGCGCCAGAACCAACACAGAAGTAAAGTTCTTTGTAGTAACTTTAATATTCTCACCTCTGACATCGAAGCAGATTGACCTGAGAGAATTATCACGTGTAGCCCCAATCTCCATCGCTATTCATTATTGTGCAGTGTTGTTGATTGTCCATGTTGTTCGGTTCTCCAGGAAACCATCGTCTGAACTCCATCTCCCCGGGTTTGTAGAAACTTGTGTTTGACAGTGACCACCTGAAGGCGTCCATGGAATGGTACAGTCCGATCCAGGCTCGCTGAAAGCAATATTCAATTGTGATACAAAGAAAGAGACTTTCTAATAATGCTAACAGCGCTAACGGCGGCAACATGACTCCACTATATATTTACATGGATGCTGTTTGATTGATGAGATATTAATGCTGTAAATATCCAGTTCAGATTAGCAGTGTGTTGAGTAACACTTTATAATAACTACACACTGTTTAGAAGTACAAATAAAACATAGCCAAACCTTAAATGGTGGATCTAAGCAAACACAAGGACTATTTTTTTTACCTTGGTGTTATAATAACACTAATAATTGTGATCTTTTGATATCAGTCTGTATGTTACTGGTTATTACTACATTAAGTTGGCACAGCACAAATTACAAAGTTTGAGGTTCGTAGGAAAATACATATTTTGGAGTAATACAGCTGCCTGTTGGAACCTCTCCTCAATCATAAGACAAAATGTGATGATCTCTCCGCAACGGTTGACTGATAAAGTGAAGCAAAAAATAAATAAGAGAGTATTTAGTACAGGAAGGGTTAGGGTTAGGGTGAGATCTGCCAACTGGTCGGAACCCTCCGGGCCCCTTGCAGCGCCGGGAATGATCTTAGTGTGGCGAGATCGCTAGATACTCATAATCAATAAAATGTACGTGCCAGCAAACTAATCAACGAAAATAAGTCCTTAATAATGGGTTGTTATATATATTACTTAATTTTAAAATGCAGAATACATCATTTATAAAGGGAGAACACACAATCATTAAACGCATAACATTCAAGCTTATTAATCAAGAAAATCTATTTATAACTGTGTTCATGAATTGCTGACAAATGAGCATTAATGTTGGAACGATGCTTTATACATTATGAATTAAGTGTTTGACTCATACTCAACTAATGCTAAATAGTGTTCTTATTATAAAGGGTTACCGTTTGTTGCATTAACTCATGTGTTGTGTATGAAAAATATTAATCTGTAAAGTAACTATCAAATAAATGGCCCTCTGAAATGTTAGATAAATAAGCATTGAACTAAAGTACTCCAGTAAAGTACAAGTACACAATGAGGTCCAGTTCATTTGCATATGTTCCACCACTGTGAATGTAAAACCTTCAGACCGCCTGTCACTGGCGTCATGAAACTCACTCAGTGTGTTTACATGATGGTATAATTCACATCTTGCTTTAGTCGGACTCTGCTCTCTTTTGGGGGATCTGCTGTTATCCCAATATACATGCAGTGAGTGATTAGAATCATTGGCCTTTGAAAGCATGTCATATCCGATACGATAGGTGGCGCTGTTTTCATTACAACTCGTGGTGATACAGCCATTTCCGCTTGACCTCTTCACCACCAACAACAACCAACAACAACAACAACATCAACATTTCGAGAAAGAACCATGAACTTTAGTCTGTTCAACTCCTTCAATACATGAAGCATAAATTCTGTCTGCTCTTCGGTCCAGAGATGTGTGGCTCTTGTGTTCTCCAGAGCGTTGTTTGCAGCGCCGCCGCTCCCATAGCGCACTACGCGCTGTGCGTAGGGCACCGAGTCCTGAGGGGGCTCCACAATAGGCAACTAAAAAAATCCTCATAGTTATAATAATTATAATGCCGATATTATTTCAGTCTAGAAATATTAGGTGCCTTTTAGGCATGTATATCACAAAACAGGCAGAACAAGAGGTATATTTAATCGCTCAGCACCCCCGTTAACACTTCTCGGGTCGCATCGCTCTGCCGTGATGCGACCCGACACATCCACGCACACAGACCCGATCTCAGGGGGGATCATGAGGAGTTCTGCTTAGGGCACCAACATGGTTAGCAGTGGGACTGGTTGTTTGTTTGTTTTTTGCCGGCCAGGTTGCCGGCAGTGACAACTTATCGTCTCTTTCGACTTCCGGGTCAGGACATGGGAGGGAGGAGGGAGGGAGGGAGGGAGGGAGGGAGGAGGGCGGCGGGATCTCAAGCATGCGCAAAGACGCAAAGTCCAGTTCCTAATCCAATTCACCGTTACATGCCGCGATAGTCGAATTATCAACCGGATCGGATCGAGTTATTGGCGAAGGGTGGGAAAAGATGACCAGGACGGCAAAGTAAAATTCAAAACAAAGTGGATTTAATTAAGTGTGGTAGAACAAAAGTCTCAAAGACACAAAACATTTAACGTGCAGCACGGGCCTGGATGAAGTCAGCTCAAAGCATCGTTCGATAACAGACTGGAGTTCTCCAGGAGAACATGGCTCTTTATATCTTTAAGAGCCAGCGTGATTAGATAATATAGATGGAGACGTCACTCGGTTTAATCTTTGTCCGTCTCATCGTTGGAGCTCAGGGTGGTCCCACCCTCTGGGCTCACGACAGCAGCACTGGTTGGTTAAAACAGATGGAGGTGTTCCTGGTTTAGACTTTGAACACCTTCTGATGGAGCTCAGGGTGGTCCCACCCTCTGGGCTCACGATCTTCTCGCCATCATCATAATCAGTGTGTGTGTTGTTCTCCATCTAAAGCAGGAGCTGTGCAGTTTCTTTATTATAATAGAAACTAAAAAGGCATTAAAACTATCTGTTGCTTACATAAACAAGTTCTTTGACGGTGACAGGTACGGCTCTTATTTAAATCTCAATTCTACGACTGAGCGGTCAGGGTGAGGTCAGAGCCAAGGGTTGCACAGAGTTCCTGATTATCTTCCCTGTGTGGATGTGTCATCTTCTGGCCGAGGTCAAGAAGTGTTTGTTCCTACAGTATCTGTGCTTCTTATCCAGCAGTGTCAGTATGTTCCAAAACATGTGGGTGAGCTGAGTATGAGCTGTTCTCTCTGGTCAGAGCCCGAAAACGGAATCGAGTCATCGAAGGACATGAGGTTTGGTGCTTCGGGGCCTTAATGCAAAGTGAGGGGCATGGGGGACTATGTATGTATTTTTATATTCTTAACATTATCCAGGGTGTTAATCGGATCGTAGTCGGACCGCACATAGTCGAACAAAGGTGTTTACATCAAATGGATAATTCGATTTCAGTCCGACTAAGCCAGTTATTCGAATGCATGTAAAGGCACTGACTGAGGGCATCGGGCTCTTCAGGCTCTTCAGGCTCTTCAGGCCCTTCAGGGCCTCCAGGGCCTCCAGGTCTCGTATGGTGGCCAGGTCCATGTGCTTCTCTCTGCAGTGGCGCTGGGCTTCAGTCCTGGGCTGTGTCTACTACCGCGCACTTGAGCACTTCGAGCACTGACTTTCAGTGTTCGAAGTGCGCCACTGAAAAAACCAGCAGAATTCAGTGCACTGAAAGTACCCGGATGGTGCACTGCAAACGGGAAAAAAATGTAAAACGATGGACACTACTCGCCCTAAGCGGCCGCCATCTTGGTGACGTAGCGGAAGAGGAGGAGCCCTTTCGCCAGCTTTTCATTTTATTTCTAAAACAATGGCGGACGAGATGGCTACGGTAGCACAAGCTGTAGACCACGGAGGCTCCTGCCGCGATTGTGGAGGTATCGCAGTTTCCACATGGGGTGGAGAAAGGGGTAAACAAGGGGCAACAAGAGGGCAAGAAGTGCTTCATTTTGTCACTTTAAGTTTTGCGGGTATGGCAAGCAGATTTGCGTACGTCACTCCCGGCTTAATTTCGCGGGTGCCGTGAACAGATTTGCGTCCGTCACTTCCGCCAAGTGGTTAACGTAAGTGTTCCATTTGAGACAGACTTATCAGCAATGCAGTACACTGCAATACAGTGCACTGAATTGTAGTGCACTGTATTGCAGTGTACTTCGTAAAGTGTGCGGTAGTAGACACAGCCCTGGTCTTCAGCTCATCAACAACATGGCAGTGACGTCCAGCAGCTGGTGAGACGGAGCTCAGGCCTGCTGGCCACACGGCTTGTTGAGCACATTTCAGATCCACAACTTAGTTACATTAAAGTAAAAAAGACAAACAAAGAAGTGGAGGTGAGAGGAATGTCACAGGGACACATTATGAAACGGTATTATAATAATGTAGAACATGGGGAAAGAAAAAATATATTGAAGTCTTACCTGTCACGACGATGCTCAGAAGTAGTTTGTCCATCCTCGTCTCCTCTCTAGTCTCCTCTCTGGTCTCCTCTCTAGTCTCCTCTCTAGTCTCCTCTCTGGTCTCCTCTCTAGTCTCCTCTCTAGTCTTCTCTTTGGTCTTCTCTCTGGTCTTCTCTCTAGTCTTCTCTTTGGTCTCCTCTCTGGTCTCCTCTCTAGTCTCCTCTCTAGTCTTCTCTCTGGTCTCCTCTCTAGTCTCCTCTCTAGTCTCCTCTCTAGTCTTCTCTCTAGTCTTCTCTCTAGTCTCCTCTCTAGTCTTCTCTCTAGTCTTCTCTCTGGTCTCCTCTCTAGTCTCCTCTCTAGTCTCCTCTCTAGTCTTCTCTCTGGTCTCCTCTCTAGTCTCCTCTCTCTAGTCTCCTCTAGTCTTCTCTCTGGTCTCCTCTCTAGTCTCCTCTCTCTCTAGTCTCCTCTAGTCTTCTCTCTGGTCTCCTCTCTAGTCTCCTTTCTAGTCTTCTCTCTGGTCTCCTCTCCTGGTCTCTCTAGTCTCCGCTCTTGTCTACTCTCTAGTCTTCTCTCTTGTCTCCTCTAGTCTCTCTCTAGTCTCTCTCTAGTCTCTCTCTAGTCTCTCTCTAGTCTCTCTCTAGTCTCTCTCTAGTCTCTCTCTAGTCCCTCTAGTCCCTCTAGTCTCTCTCTAGTCTCCTCTCTAGTCTCTCTCTAGTCTCCTCTCTAGTCTTCTCTCTGGTCTCCTCTAGTCTTCTCTCTGGTCTCCTCTCTAGTCTTCTCTCTGGTCTCCTCTAGTCTTCTCTCTGGTCTCCTCTAGTCTTCTCTCTGGTCTCCTCTCTAGTCTTCTCCCTGGTCTTCTTTCTGGTCTCCTCTCTAGTCTTCTCTCTAGTCTTCTCTCTGGTCTTCTCTCTGGTCTCCTCTCTAGTCACCTCTCTAGTCTCCTCTCTAGTCTCCTCTCTAGTATTCTCTCTATTCTTCTCTCTGGTCTTCTCTCTGGTCTCCTCTCTAGTCTTCTCCCTGGTCTTCTCTCTAGTCTTCTCTCTGGTCTTCTCTCTAGTCTTCTCTCTAGTCTTCTCTCTGGTCTTCTCTCTAGTCTCCTCTCTAGTCTCCTCTCTGGTCTCCTCTCTAGTCTTCTCCCTGGTCTTCTCTCTGGTCTCCTCTAGTCTTCTCTCTGGTCTCCTCTCTAGTCTTCTCCCTGGTCTTCTCTCTAGTCTTCTCTCTGGTCTCCTCTAGTCTCCTCTCTAGTCTTCTCTCTAGTCTCCTCTCTGGTCTCCTCTCTAGTCTTCTCTCTGGTCTTCTCTCTGGTCTCCTCTCTAGTCTCCTCTCTAGTCTCCTCTCTAGTCTTCTCTCTGGTCTCCTCTCTAGTCTTCTCTCTGGTCTCCTCTCTAGTCTTCTCTCTGGTCTTCTCTCTAGTCTTCTCTCTGGTCTCCTCTCTAGTCTTCTCTCTGGTCTTCTCTCTAGTCTCCTCTCTAGTCTTCTCTCTGGTCTTCTCTCTGGTCTCCTCTCTAGTCTTCTCTCTGGTCTTCTCTCTGGTCTCCTCTCTAGTCTTCTCTCTGGTCTTCTCTCTAGTCTCTGTCGTGTATTTTGCATCTTACTCTTAAAGATACAGCTAGTTTATAGATCTGAGCCGAGAAGGCCCCACGAGAATTTGGAGGGAAGAGTCCTTTGTCTCACGTTGGCGCGACAGTCCACAGCAGGGGACTGCCCTATATATCCATATTTGGTGGCCAACGCGCCAGCGATCATCTTTGGAGGAAGGGGGGCTATAGGGATTCTATAGGGAACCTATAGAATCGAACATAGGACCTCCCACTTTCTTTTGTCTATATAAGCTGTAAACACACATAGCTCCGTTGAATTCCTTATACACGGACCCGGGGATTCCCAGTCGTTCGAACGAAGCGTCTGTTTTTACTTTGTACTCTTAAGTTGGGCGGCTGTTGTTGTGGTGTTGTTGTGTCTACTTCTTGGCGGCCTTCTCGGTCTTCTTGGGCAGCAGCACCGCCTGGATGTTGGGCAGCACGCCGCCCTGAGCGATGGTCACTCCGCCCAGCAGCTTGTTGAGCTCCTCGTCGTTGCGGACGGCCAGCTGCAGGTGACGGGGGATGATGCGGGTCTTCTTGTTGTCGCGGGCCGTTCCCGCCAGCTCCAGGATCTCAGCGGTCAGATACTCTAACACCGCCGCCAGGTACACTGAGCTCCAGCGCCGACACGCCGGGCGTGTTACCCTTCCTCAAGTGCCTGTGGACACGGCCCACGGGGAACTGGAGCCCGGCCCTGGAGGACCTGGTCTTGGCCTTCGCTCTGGTCTTACCGGCTCCCTTTCCACGTCCAGACATGTTGTAGCTGTTGGTCTCTCAGTCAACTCACAGAAGTTGGGCGGCTTTAGCTCAGTGGGGTAAGAGGGCCGTCCTGCAACCGCAGGGTTGTGAGTTCGATCCCCCATATGCCCATTGGTTGCAAGTCGAAGTGTCCTTGAGCAAGGCACTGAACCCCCAGTTGCTTCCCGGGCGCTTCACCGCAGCCCACTGCTCCTTAATAACTAAGGATGGGTTAAATGCAGAGAACTAATTTCCCCTTGGGGATTAATAAAAGTGTATATTCTATTCTATATTCTATTAAAGAATAAACTTTGTATTCTTGGAGTGCTGGGTCTCTCGAAACTTCTTTTTCAACAAGTCCTCATTCAAACTGCGCCGGCGGAACCCCAAGAAGAAAGATACAACAAGTGGCGTCTACGAACAGTCACGTGTGAAAATACTCAAGACGACAAACACGGTAAACATCTGCTGACTTCATTGATATGCTGGTTCATTAAGTGCAGTCTGTGTGTGATTACCGTGGCTCAAGAATAATTTCACCGTGTCGAACGATATTTTTATTTTTCCTGCATATTTGAGTGCGGGGAGAAAAAGTTGCGTTTGAATTGAGAGGGAAAAGTTTTTTCGGGGTAAAGTAATAGAGGGGTAAAATAGCGAATGTTATTAAGGTGTGTTAATTAGTAAGTGCAGTTATCCGAAAATAAGGCCTTTGATTTGTTTTAACGTTAAGACGCGGGAAAGTTAATCGCTAAAATAACATTGCGCATAGTCAGAGAAACAGAGATAAGTAACAAGAAACGAAGAGAGATTAAGAGAGAGAAGGTTAAAGGACCTAAAATGAAAATGATCATAGAGCTGCTTAAATCGGATAGAACATAGTCTAAAGAAATTAGTACTGGCTTAACGAGATTGAGAAATAAAGTACGATTGTATGCTCCCACTCTGCGGTTATTGACGAATAAATGCACGAAGCAGCCTCTCATCGGAAATAAAGTCTCGGACGGTAGCAGAAATTAAACCTTAAGAGAGGAACAAGCGGCAAGAGCATGCTAAACGTGTGAATGGTAGACATAACTAATCTTTTGGCAAAAGCACAAAGGAAATAAAAAGGTGGGGACAATTACTTCGGCCGGAGGATCTGCACCCAGTGTGTGTGTGTGTGTGCGCGAGCCTGCTGGCGTGTGTGCGTTGAGTTGCTGTGTGCGTGTGTGTGGAGTTTTTCTAAATGGTAACAGATGTGATAAGAGAAGAGTTTTTCAATAAACTCTAAATCACGCCGTGCATTTTTATTCTATAAGAGAACGTAAAGACAAACGTGAGTTCCCTGAAGAGGAGACTAACTAGTTAATAAGATCGTCGAAATAAAAAAGGAAAAAAATAGGAGAGGACTGACTCGTGCTCTCGCGAGAGTCCCACGGGGAACGAACACGTGGTGGTCGACTAGTCATCGCCATCTTGTGGGCAAACATCCTCATCTCAGTCCTTACATCCGGTGCACGGGTGGGGGGAACGGGGTGAACGTGTTGGGTTACACAGATGGAAGCCATGCATTCCGGGGAGAACACAGTCTGTTAAACATAAGGTTACATGCTGATAGAACCTAACCATTTCATATTTCTGTTCTTTTACTCATTTTATGACGAATGAGATTTGAGAGAAAAGAGGACAAAGAACCAGTTAACACCAAGGGCCAGGCCGGGGGCGTGGCCACTGACATTTGGCACCACCTGCTGGACAGTCTGCAACAAAAGGCCGGTACATGTTTCACTCCACAAGCTTTTTCATTTGTGTTGATATATTCGAGTCAAAGTCAGATATTCATGATATACATTGTAAAGCTGCGTACAGTGGTGAAACTGTAGAACATTGATCTAGGTAAACACATGAAGGCTTGGCGGCTGACTGATCAAGTACAATTTTAATTAAATTGGGGTACATAATAGTTGGTCGAAACTCGGCTGACAAATACGGTTTCATTTTATTTACTTAATTTTTAATTTGTTCATTTTAATTTTAATTTTTAATTTGTTCGTTTTAATTTTAATTGTTAATTTGTTCATTTGAATCTTTAATTTTATTTTTAATTTGTAATTTTAATTTTAATTTTTAATTTTTAATTCTAATTATTTTTATTTTTTATTATTATTTAATTTTCATATCTTTTTATTTTCATAAATTTTTTTTTTTTTTTTTTTTTTACTTTTCATTTTTATTTTTCTTTATTTTGCTTTGCTTATGTTTTTATGCAGTGTTTGTTTTGATATGTGCTGAATGGTGATTCAACACGGACATTGCTAGAAGAGTTCAAGACCACATTCGAGGACAGAGGGCAAACCTCTGCTTGACATTTGGTGTCAGGAACGAGGGTATGCACTTGCTGTGTTGATTAGCACATACATTACTCAGGGTTGGGCCTGTGAGCCTTTGGTATTTTGGCAGAGACAAATCAATCTCATTAATAAAAGGGGGGAGTCTGGATTTGATTAATTCGTTAATTGGTTGATGGATTAATTCTTGTTGATTTGAGTAATTCGTTGATTGGTTAATTGATTTGTTTTTGTTAATTGATTTCTGTTAATTGGTTAATTGAAGTACTTTGAGCTTGCAATAAACAATACAATAATAACAGTGCGTAAGAAAGCCGTCATAATGGGGAAAAATGTCACCAAAGAGCCAAAGGTATCTACTCCAGTTGATGTAGTACAGAAAAACAATCCTTTGGTCAGCGGCATCGCAAACATCGCAAAGATATCCAAGAAATGGTCAAAACGATGGCCCCAGGTTGACCAACCGTGGCCCAAGGAGGGGACACTCAACCCAGACGTGATTAACGTGATGAAGATACTTGTGTCCACATACAAGGCAGGCCAAAAGAAAGGCAAAAAGGGAGGAAGACGCAAAGAGAAGAGACTGGTGGAGCTTGGCATCCTTCGGTTATTTGAAGAAGAAGGACAGAAGCTCAGGAATGCTACCATCAAGA
The DNA here is from genome assembly GCF_029220125.1 of Pseudoliparis swirei. NCBI lineage: Eukaryota > Metazoa > Chordata > Actinopteri > Perciformes > Liparidae > Pseudoliparis > Pseudoliparis swirei. The sequence goes on along the minus strand of NC_079399.1, from coordinate 23,755,230 downwards.
AAAGAGATAAATACGCGGAAGAAATAGAGCAAAATACGAAACAAACTGAGAAACTGCTGACCGACACCGATCCAACTTTCTCACATATGAATCCAGTAAAAAGACGACCACGCCATGAAGAAGAGAAGAAGCCCAAGATGGTTTATCCGCAGCTACCAGTGATGAGTCAGAAGGGATCTTATCTGGTCAGAGACAGTGAGGACCAAATAACCGAGAGAGGACGAGCGGAGACAACCATAACAACGTATCCAAATTCCGGAAGGAAGAAGACAACTGACTGGGAGACTGAGGTCGATTGGGTGGAATTGAGAGATGAAGAAATCGACGAGAGTGATGAAGAAGAGGACGTGGGGGGATACGATCCTAAAGTTAAGCGGACGCTGGCTAGAGCGGAAAGAAGAGGAGATAGAACCACTCAAGACAATGAAGAGGAGGGCAGCGATGAAGAGGATACACAGAGGACTGTGAGAGAGGTTGAAGTAAGCATCGACCGGCTTCTCCGTGACTTGAAGAAAACTGAAAGACAAAAAGAACAAAGGAAGCTGATAAAGCAGTTGGAAGAGTTGCAGATACAGAAGGAAGATTTACAAAGAGAAGACTCAAGGCAATCAGGCATGAAGACCAGATTGCGCCCTAGGGAACAGTCCACGCCCAAGACAATGTGCCCAGTGATCGTCCGAGGCCAGAATCTGGAGTATAAGCCATTGCTGAGCACCGATATGTCGAATATACTGGAAAAACTGCCCATTATTCAAGACGGAGCACATCCTTGGATTGCAAAACTGGAAGAAATCATGATTGGCTCACAGTCAGCGATGGGAGACATCAAAAGACTCCTAGCTAATCTCCTTGGGGTCCACGGCATGGAGAAATCCTAGAAAAAGCTGGACTGGCGTGACGTGGGAGCGGCTGTAAATGACTCAGAGCTGTTCGCGGCAAGCAGAGGTCGCTGTAGGGCACTAAAGGAGACATTTCCGACAAATGTGCATCCCGACAACATCTTGATTGAACCACTGGGAGAGGCTGAGAACCCAAGAGCGTATGTGTCAAGAACTCATCAAACGTGGAGGAATGTCACAGGGAATGATCTGGATTTGAGTCGCATGGACCAGTCAGTGTTGAGGGGCAAGATCCTGCTGGGTTTGCCGCTGCCAGTACGAAGCAAATTGGCAGAAGTGGTTGGGCTTGGGAGCCTGGAAAGAAGAGTGTACACTGATCATATTGCACACCAGGTGGAGCTGTACAGGAAGAAAGACCAAGACATCAAGGGTCAGGAACAAGAAACCCTCAGGAAATTGAACAATATACAACTCGTAGAAACAAAGAGGACAGAGAGGAAGCAAGCGTTGGTTATGCAGAGTCAGGCACCACCAACTCAACCTGTGTTGACATCAGAGCCATACCAGGCCCAGTTCCAGCAGCTACAGCAATCTCCAGTGGCTCCGGCCGCCTTCTACCCACGGGCAGATTACAACCAAGAACAACCCTGGAATGGCAGAAATCAAAGAAATCGCGGAAGAGGAGGACGGTATAATCCCAATTCCCAACAGCGTTCAGGCAGATACTATCGTGTGGAGCCCTTGGCCATTTCGCCCGGGAGTGTAACCAAGGAGATTTCAGAGGAAATAATAGAGGAAATCCCAGAGGAGGATACAGGGGCCAATCCGGAGCGAACCACGGACCAGTAAACCCTGACAGAGGCCGGAACCAGGGCTATAGAGGTGCCCGGAAGACTCGAAGGGGAGGTGCCAGCTGGTAGTATCAGGCCCGGAGAAAGATCCAACGATAAAGGTGAAAATAAATAATCGACCATTGGAAGTGATGGTAGACAGCGGAGCGGCTTTCACCTGTATTCGGCTTAAGATGCTACACATCTCCCCATGTCTGGCCAATGGATCCGGACAATCGGGTTTGAGGGAGTAAAACAGCGGATCCCTCTCACAGAACCAGTTGATCTCAGCTATCAAGAAGTAAAGATCAAACTACCCATATTGGTCTCTGAACATACACCTATAGCGCTGTTGGGAAGAGATGCGTTATGTAGGTTGAAGTGTACAATAAAGTGTACTCCAGACGGCTGTCTGGTTGAAATATAAACGATATCTTTCATCAATCAGTGATGAAAACAGAGACGGAAGCACCTACAGTATTCTGGATCGGAAACCTCCAGGAAGACCTTGTGGCGCCTGCCAAGTTGTGGGAGAAATTTATCATCGCCAATATGCCCAATGCGAAACTTCCAGAGTATCCACTTCACTGCACGCTCAAGTACTTCGACAAAAACGCCCAACCCAACCCAGAAGAATGGCTAAGCCACCAACCAAAGCAAGTCCAACTCAATTCAGGCTGCATAATTGTGGGACCACAAGGAGCAGCAATGAAGATACACCGGGACGACTACGTGAACAGAGAGTTTGATCAAGACAGGAGGGACAAGCAGAGCTCGAAGAGCAAACCAGGAACACAGTGCAGACTGGAGACAAGGTGTTCGTAAAGGTATTCAGAAGGAAGTGGTATACTGAACGTCGTGAAGGACCATTCGAGGTGATTCGCAGTACGGGAACCGCGGTCCAGGTCAAGGGGTCACCAACGTGGTACCACTTATCACATTGTGTCAAAGCACCTGGAGAGGAGGCGACACAGTCACAAATTCAAGAGGTGGAAGGCTCGAGAGAGCCTGACAACGATGCGGGAGAACATGCGCCAGACAGGAGGATGCATGAAAATCCACAGAGTCAGAATTCAGAAGGAGGCCGTCCAGGAAGAAGATAATGTTGATGTTCCTGTACACACTTCTGATGATGCCGGAGACGTTTGCACAGGAGATGGGCAGGGAAATGGGTATCGCGATATTGTCATCCAACATGTCCCAGATACAGCAAGACCTAGCTCGGTTGGCTGTGATGTTCCTGGGGTCTCACAGAGGAGTGAGTCCACAACAGGACAACTCAGAGAGGTGGGGGGACAGAGGAGCCCGAGACCCGTTAGGAAAAGGGTTAAACCAAACCGTTACGAGGACCAGGGTTGAAGTGACCTTGGGAAAGTCAGTTCAGCTTCCGTGCAAGTGCCCCGGAGTAGACAGAAGAAACGGGAACGTAGAGTTGAGTGGGAAGATAGCCGTGGCAGGGTTATAGACCTAGAAGGGAAACTACCAGCAGGGAAGTTTACAGTACTCACTGACAGAAGGAGACTGGAGATTAAGAGAGATTGCAGTCTGTATATACGACAACCTCAACCGGAAGATCAGGGAGATTACAAGTGTTCTTTTTACGACTCACCCGTTGGGAGTGAGCGGCCCGGTTTAGGACTTAGAGTTCACATAGTATCACTAGTGATACTAGGGGGGAATGCATCAATCCCCCAGACAAAAGCTGTAAAAAATAGAAGAAAAATCCATCCTGTCAACACTGAAAGCCATATATATTAAAGGAACGATATGTTTTATAATTTTACATTTACTCATAAAAGTGTTAATCTGTGTTGATGTCTGATTTGTGTCTGTTGTGTATGCAAGGATACTGGTCGTCTCTTCTGTCATTCTAGAACAACGGGGGAGACAACAGGGGAGGATGGAGTGCTGAAGGACTCCCTGGGTGGAATGGAGTCGATTATATCAAACATGAACAATACCAGTGGCCTACAAGACTCTGGACAAGGACTGGTGGAACAACCACCAGAGTCAAGACGTCCTCAAGAACCGAGTCCAGCTGCTGAAGAGCTAAAGTGTTACATACTCTTGTGTATTCTCGTAGATTTGTCGTTATCAAAATTACGAATGTATTTTCTTGTTTAGGTGTTAATTGTGGGGGAAACGATATTTTCTGTTCTTTGGTAAATATAATGGAATCTCAAGTGTTTATTCGGCGTGACATTTAGGGACAGCGGGGGAACAGGCAGGAGGAGGTCTGGGGGAAAGGTCCAATGGGATGACCAGCGGACCCTGGACATCATTATTTTGTTATTATTTACTGAGGAATTCCTGATGTATTTGCTAAAAAACCATTTCCCTACACAATTTGCTAAAACCTTTCTGATTTCAGTGGTATGGAGTTTAATTTAAGGTCGCCTAGGCAGAGGGACCGTGAAATAATTTTCCTGTCTACATTGCTAAGATAACTGCCTGACAGGTTTTTCAATTTCACATGTAATACTTCATTTTACACCACTTTTACACTTCATACAGTCACAGTAATGTTGGAACTTTACTGAAGGACGGGGTGGTATGTTTGTCATGATAATACACCTGTATGTTTGCATTGATTGTTTGTTTATTGGCGAGAGTCTATCAACTCTCGAGGGGGGAATATGTCGTGTATTTTGCATCTTACTCTTAAAGATACAGCTAGTTTATAGATCTGAGCCGAGAAGGCCCCACGAGAATTTGGAGGGAAGAGTCCTTTGTCTCACGTTGGCGCGACAGTCCACAGCAGGGGACTGCCCTATATATCCATATTTGGTGGCCAACGCGCCAGCGATCATCTTTGGAGGAAGGGGGGCTATAGGGATTCTATAGGGAACCTATAGAATCGAACATAGGACCTCCCACTTTCTTTTGTCTATATAAGCTGTAAACACACATAGCTCCGTTGAATTCCTTATACACGGACCCGGGGATTCCCAGTCGTTCGAACGAAGCGTCTGTTTTTACTTTGTACTCTTAAAGAATAAACTTTGTATTCTTGGAGTGCTGGGTCTCTCGAAACTTCTTTTTCAACAAGTCCTCATTCAAACTGCGCCGGCGGAACCCCAAGAAGAAAGATACAACATCTCCTCTCTAGTCTTCTCTCTGGTCTCCTCTCTAGTCTCCTCTCTAGTCTCCTCTCTAGTCTTCTCTCTGGTCTTCTCTCTAGTCTTCTCTCTGGTCTCCTCTCTAGTCTCCTCTCTAGTCTCCTCTAGTCTTCTCTCTGGTCTTCTCTCTAGTCTTCTCTCTGGTTTCCTCTCTAGTCTCCTCTCTAGTCTTCTCTCTGGTCTCCTCTCTAGTCTTCTTTCTAGTCTTCTCTCTGGTCTTCTCTCTAGTCTTCTCTCTGGTCTTCTCTCTGGTCTCCTCTCTAGTCTCCTCTCTGGTCTCCTCTCTAGTCTTCTCTCTGGTCTCCTCTCTAGTCTCCTCTCTGGTCTCCTCTCTAGTCTTCTCTCTGGTCTCCTCTCTAGTCTTCTCTCTGGTCTTCTCTCTGGTCTCCTCTCTAGTCTCCTCTCGGGTCTCCTCTCTAGTCTTCTCTCTGGTCTCCTCTCTAGTCTTCTCTCTGGTCTCCTCTCGGGTCTCCTCTCGGGTCTCCTCTCTTGTCTTCTCTCTGGTCTCCTCTCGGGTCCTCTGTCTCAGTCTGTGTGGTAACATCCTGCGTCCTGTTGGGAGGACTCTGTGTCAGACATGCAAAGTTCTTCCAACAATCATTTTCCTCATGGACTTTAATATCACTTAACAAACAAAAACCACACTATTAGTGACGTGGGTTTTAAATGGTCTCAAGAGAGATGGAACTAAGGTCATCGTATATTCAAAGATATACAAATTAAATTAGATGAAATAGAAATCTAAGTATTCCTATGAATATGTTTCTCTCTCTAAAGTGTACCTCTCTCACACATTCTCATTCTGACACACACACACATACACACAGACACGCACACACACACACACCACTCCGAATATACATTTGTGAGAAATTGACCACATTGGCATATTTAGAAAGTGTTTGTCTTGTCAGTGACGTCTGACTACCAAAATATACTCAGTTCGTCCAAGGATGAACTGATTCATTCTCATTGGGCCTGTACAGAGTAGTATGATAGTTTTTTAAATGATATTTCAGCCAGAGGTCAAAACCAAGTGATCAGACCATTAGGAAAATGATTGTTGGCAGAACTTTGCATGAGCTGGACATCAACAGTCTGACACAGAGGCCTCACATCCTCGACCAAATACAACAATAAACGGGTGCTTGCCTAATCCTCTGGACGGCTCCCGGGGGAGCTCCCCTCTCTTGGGGAGCCGCAGGAAAACTTTTGTTCTGAAGGTCTGAGAGCTTCACAGATTCGTGATGCATTTTGTGTTATGATCCTGAGGCCGTTGCGGATCCAACGGTACCAAGCTCGAGTCTGTAGGAACTCGGGAAGCCGATATGCGTTTTTTTCGGTGAATGGACCTCATTAAGAAATAGGGGTTTTTGGTGAATAGCTCTTGTTCTGAAGGTCGTAGAGACCTGGGGATGGTCTCCGCCTCTCCCAAGTCATGCATTGCGCTTCCAATGAGACCATCCCCGAGTATGTGGGACCTCGGGAAAGTCATTTCCGTTCTTGTTTGAGGCGGCCATCATAGTTAATTGATTTTCGGTCTGTAAATCTTGTTCTGAACTAAATACCACATAAGCGGTCATTGCATAACCATGGCACCCGAGCCTACCCCTGGAAATGTTAGAAAACGTTTTGTTTGAATTTAGGTACAGAAAACTGCTGTGCCAAGGCAATTTTTGTGGTTTATGTCCTACCCGAGTATCCCGGTTTTCCAATTAGTTGTGACTTGTACCTGTAGCTTGTGAATGGATATAAAAAATGTTTTGTAATATTTTTTCAGAAGCTCTGTTAGGAACCTGGGATGGTTCACACTATAATCACATTCCTTCATTTTTAAACCATCTGTTAGTATATATTATCAAATAAGTATTAAGATAAATATTTTTGAGTGGTTTTGGGTAATTCAGGGTTTAAACAGAAATTGATAAACTCTTGGTTTCTGACAAGGTGACTGAGAGCCATGGAACTAATAAAATCCTATTGAGCCCAAATCGAGACTGATATACTGGCAAATGAAGGAAAACAGTTCTATGGTTGTGCAATTTTGAAAAAACAACAAGTTCAAAATTTAACAAGAAATCCCATATCTTGAATTTTATTTTGTGGATTTATGTCCTATCAAATAGGTTTTAATTTAAAAATTAAGAATTACAAGAATCAAATTTCTTTACAAAAGGAAAGATCTTTCCATGGGTTATCTGTAAAAAAATTAAAACCAATGTTCTAAATTTAAAATATTGGGAAAACTATCTGTTTTAAAGTACAACCAGTAATTTAACGAGTAATTGGATAAAGTAAATGTGCAGGACCTAAAACAGTTGACCTGTTATATGTCCGGGCCCCATGCCTCGTTTTAGGCACAATGATTGCATAACATCCAAAGTCGAGGCGCTGAAATTTGGACAATATTTTAAGTGCTTTGGGGTTTTTGATGTGCAAATGTTGACTCAGGAGGCCTGCAAATCAAAACAATGCACATTTTATCCTTCCCGGCTGGGAATCTTGGCAGTTGGTCATTAATGGCAACAATGAAGACAAGAGTCTGAAGATTTAAAGGTTATATTTTAAGAACAACATGCTCAAACTGAAAACTCAACCAAGCAAACAAACATTGATTCAGGAGATGTTTCATTGTACTTGAACAATTGTAAGTATTTCTGCCTTCTTTGCAAGTTATCAAAAAATTCTAAATTTTCACTGAATTTTAAGGGGGCCAACGCTTGTACAGGCCGATGCAGAATATTAATAAGTAAAACAATATATTTAGATATTGTATTAAAACAGTTTCTCAAGACACCTTAGGACTAAAATGCCTTACTGATTGAGAACCCCGTTAATCTAAAAAACGTGACCGCTGGATCACTTTGTTTTTGGTTTTATGTAATAAATCATTTAAAATATGATTTGCTTTTAAAACTATTCATGAAGCATCAATAGGTTAGGGACAACTTCACGGAAACCAAGTCGGGACTCGCAAAAGGACTGGCAACACTGCCTGGGCGAGGCAACGGGTTTACCGAAAACGCACAATGTCCCCCAGATTCCCTTCTCCAGCAGGGCCGTCATGCCAAAAGTAATTTTAAACGTTGCGACAAAACGTTGGAGGGCGGTTCGAAACAAAACCATTTATACAGATCATGGCGTATGAATTTTCACTTTTGGGCGCAGTGGCGCTTAAAGTCCTCACAAATTTGCGAAAAAGAGTTATTATAGAAATTATTTCAAAAGTTTATTCAGGGAATCGTTTCAACATGTCCCAAAATTTAAGACAAAGAACTATTTTAAAGATATAAGATAATCACATGTACATATAATTCATTAAAAATTTGGGAAAAACATTTAGCCGAATTTTTCAGAAATACAAGGGGAAAAAAAATGACCAGCAATAGATAATAATCACTTGTTTTAAATTTCAAAAATTATATTAGCCAAATGTATTTAATATGGTTTAAATGTAGAAACAAATAATTAATAAAATCAATATTTATTTAATATACATAGGTCCTAAATGTCTTTTAATAGATTTCATTTTATATTAATTAAAAATATTCAGTTATTGTATCTGAGCGCTGTAGGAGGAATTTAAAAGGGGGACACGGTGAAGGACTTATTCCAAATTTGAACACATATCTATAGTACAAGGACATTTATTAGTTTGTTGGGGGTTTTTGGGCCCCGACTGAAAGAAAAAAAAAATTGAAATTCCTTTGGGGGCTTTTTTGAGGGGGGGGGTGGGAAGTGAAGGAATCGAAGGGCCTGACAACAGTGAGGATTGACCTTTGTATTCCTTTCCTGGAAATGGCCAGGTTGGGGGACCCCCAAAAAAGAAAGAGCAAAAGAGGGAGGGAAGGGCGAGGGAGGAAAAGAAAAAAGAGAGGACAGAGGAGAAGGAAGGAGAAAAAAAAGAGGGGGGCGAGGAGGGAGAAAGAGGAGAGCCCCGAGAGAGACAAGGAAAGAGAAGAAGGAAAGAGAGAACAAGGGAGAAGAAGAGAAGGGAAAAAAAAAAAAAAGAAAAAAAAAGAAAAAAAGAAAAAAAGAAAAAAAAAAAGAAAAAAAAGGAAAAAAAAAAAAGAAAAAAGAAAAAAAAAAGAGAGGGGAAAAAAAAAGAAGAAGAAAAAAAAAAAAAAAAAAAAAAAGAAAAAAGAGAGAAAAATGAAAAAGTAAAAAAAAAAAAAAAGAAAAACAAAAGAAAAAAGAGAAAAGAAAAAAGGAGAGGACCCGGGAGGGGAGGAGAGAAGAAAGAGAGGAGGAGAAAGAGAAGAAAGAGAGGATAGAAGAGAGAAGAAAGAGAGGGTGAGAAAGAGAGGAGCAGAAAGAGGAGGAGAAAGAAGAAAGAGAGGAGGAGAAAAGAGGAGGAGAAGAGGACAGAAAGAGGAGCAGAAAAAGGAAGAAAGAAAGGACAGAAAGAGGAAGAAAGAGAGGAGGAGAAAGAAGAGGAGAGGAGGAGAAAGAGATATGAAAGAGAGGAGGAGAAAGAGAGGAGGAGGAAAGAGGACAGGAAAGGGAAGAAAGAAAGGAGCAGAGAAGAAAGAGGAGGAAAGAGAATATGAGAGGAGAAGAGAGGAGAAGAAAGAGGAGGAGAAAGAGGAGGAGAAAGAGAAGAAAGAGAGGAGGAGAAAGAGAGGAGGAGGAAAGAGAGGACAGAAAGATAGTGAGGAGAAAGAGAAGAAAAGAGGGAGCAGAAGAGGAGGAGAGAAGAAAGAGAGGAGCAGAAGAGAGGAGGAGGAAAGAGAAGAAAGAGGAGGAGGAAAAGAGAGGAGCAAAAGAGAAGAAAGAGAGGTGAGGAGGAAGAGAAGAAAGAGAGAGGAGGAAAGAGAAGAAAGAGAGGAGCGAAAGAAGAAAAAAGAGAGGGAGCAGAAGAGGAGGAGAAATAGAAGAAAGAGAGGATGAGAAAGAGAGGAGCAAAAAGAGGAGGAGGAGAGAGGAGCAGAAAGAGAGGATGAGGAAAGAGAAGAAAGAGGGGGGAAGAGTAAGAAAGAGAGGAGGAGGAAAGAGAAGAAAGAGAGGAGCAGAAGAGGAGGAGAAAAGAGAGGAGGAGGAAGAGAGGAGCAGAAAGAGGATAGAAAGGGAAGAAAGAAAGGATAGAAAGAGAAGAAGAGAGGATGAGAAAGAGAAGAAAAAGAGGATAAAAGAGAGGAGGAGAAAGAGAAAGAGAGGAGGAGAAAGAGGACAGAAAGAGGAGGGAAAGAGAGGAGCAGAGAAAGAGGAGGGGATAGAAAGGAAGAAAGAAAGGGACAGAAAGAGAGGAGGGGAGAAGAGAAGAAGAAAGAGGAGGAGCAGAAAGAGAGGAGGAGGAAAGAGGAAGAAAAGAGAGGAGGAGAAAGAGAGGAGCAGAAAGAGAGGAGGAGAAGAGAGGAGGAGAAGAGAGGAGCAGGAAAGAGGACAGAAAGGAAGAAAGAAAAGGATAGAAAGAGAAGAGTGAGAGGAGGAGAAAGAGAAGAAAGAGAGGAGGAAGAGGAGAAGAAAGGAAAGAAAAAGAGGATAGAAGAGGAGGAGAAAGAGAGGAGGGAGAAAGAGATTTAAAAGAGAGGGAGCAGAGAGGAGAAAGAGAGGAGCAGGAAAGGGAAGAAAGAAAGGACAGAAAGAGAAGAAAAGAGAGGAGGAGAAGAAGAGGAGGAGGAGAAAGAGAGGATAAAAGAGAGGAGGAGGAAAGAGGACAAGAAAGAGAGGAGGAGAAAAAGAGAAGAAGAGAAGAAAAGTGATGAGAAAGAGAACACAGAGTGACAGAAGAGATGATGGCAAGATGACATATGGCTATGTGACAGAGCGGTGCTGGCGCTGAGCCGATGCGGTTGAGGAGGAGCAAAGAGAGAAGAAATAAGTTATGATGACAAAAGAGAGATGATATGCTATATGACAGCGAGGAGGAGGAGAAGAGAAGAAAGAGATAGATGAGAAAGAAAGATGAGAAAGAGAGGACAGAAGAGGACAGAAAGGAAGAAAGAAAGGATAGAAAGAGGAAGAAAGAGAGGAGGAGAAGAGGCGAGAGTGACAGAAGAGAGCAGGAAGAAAGGAAAGAAAAGAGGGATAGAAGAGGAGGAGAAAGAGAGGAGGAAAGAGGCGAAAGAGGAGGACCAGAAGAGAGGAGGAGAAAGAGAGGACAGAAAGGAAGAAAGAAAGGAGCAGGAAAGAGAAGAAAGAGAGGAGGAGAAAGAGTAAAGAAAGAGAGGATAGAAAGAGAAGAAAAGGAGAGGAGCAGAAGAGAGGAGGAGAACAGAAGAAAGAGGAGGAGGAAAGAGAGGAGCAAAAGAGAGGAGGAGAAAGAGAGGATAAGAAAGAGAGGAGGATAAGAGAGAAGAAAGAGGGGAAAGAGGAATAAGAGAGGAGGAGAAAGAGAAGAAGAGGACAGAAGAGATATAAGAGAGAGGAAAGAGACAGAAAGAGAGGAGCAGAAAGGAAGAAAAGAAAGTGATAGAAAGAGTGATAGAAACAGAAGAAGAGAGGAGGAGAAAAGAGAGACAAAAAAGAGAGGAGGAGAAAGAGAGGAGCAGGAAAGAGAGGAGGAGAAAGATAAAGAGGGGGGAAAGAGGCCGAAAGAGGAGGGAGAAAAGAAGAAAGAGAGGAGCAGAAGAGAGGAGGAGAAAGAGAGGGAGGAGAAGAGATAAAGAGAGGAGCAGAAAGGAAGAAAGAAAGGATAAGAAAGAGGAGGAGAAGAGAGAAGAAGAAAGAGAGGAGGATGAAAGAGAGGAGAAAGAGGAGCAGAAAGAGAGGAGGAGAAAGAGAAGAAAGAGAGGAGGAGAAAAGAGAGGAGCAGGAAAGAGGAGGAGAAAGAGAGGATAGAAAGGGAAGAAAAGAGAGGAGCAGAAAGAGAAGAAAGAGAGGAGCAAGAGAAGAAAGAGAGATGTAAAGAGGAGGAAGAAAGGAAAGAAAAGAGGAGCAGAAGAGGAGGAGGAGAAAGAGGAGGGAGAAAGAGAAGAAAGAGGATAAGAGGAGGAGAAGAGAGGAGCAGAAAGGAAGAAGAAAGGAAGAGAAAGAGAAGAAAGAGAGGAGGAGAAAAGAGAAGATGATAAGAAAGATAAAGAAAAGAGAGGATAGTGAAGAGGAGGATGAAACAGAAAGAGAGGATGATAAGAGAGGATAAAAAGAAAGGAGGAGAAAGAGGAGGAGGAGGAAAGAGGACAAAAAAAGAGGCTAAGAGAGGAGAGAAGAAAGAGAGGAGGGAAAGAGAAGAAGAGGAGGATAAGAAAGAGTAAAGAAAGAGAGGATAAGAGAGGAGGAGAAAAGAAAGTTAAGAGAGGAGGAGAAAAGAGGAGGACAAAAAAAGAGGAGGAAAGAGGGATAGAAGAGAGGAGGAGAAAGAGAAGAAAGAGAGGACAGGAAGAGAGGAGGAGAAAGAGAGGATAGAGAGGGAGCAGGAAAGAGGAGCAGAAAGGGAAGAAAGAAAAGGAGCAGAAAGAGAGGAGGAAAGAGGAAGAAGAAAGAGAGGAGGACAAAAGAGAGGAGGAGGAAAGAGAGGAGGAGAGAAAGCAGAAGAAAGAGAGGAGGAGAAAGAGAGGAGAAAGAGGAGGAGAAAGAGAGGACAGAAAAGGAAGAAAGAAAAGGACAGAAAGAGAAGAAAGAGGAGGAGGAGGAAAGAGAAGAAGAGGACAGAAGAGATGAGCAAAGAAGGCGCCAGTGAGGACAGAAGAGAGGAGGAGAAAGAGTAACAGAGGACAGAAGAGAGGAGGAAAGAGAGGACAGAAAGGAAGAAAGAAAGGATAAGAAAGAGAAGAAAGAGAGGAGGGGAGAAAAGAGGTTATGCTGAGACAAGAGAAGAAGAGAGGAGGAGAAAGAGAGGATAAAAGAGGAGGAGAAAGATAGGAGGCAGTATACCATAAAGAGAGGAGCGAAAGGAAGAAAGGATAAGAAAGAGAAGAAAGAGAGGAGGGAGAAAGAGAAGAAAGAGAGGATAGAAGAGAGGAGGAAGAAAGGAAAGAAAAGAGGATAGAAGAGAGGAGGGAGAAAGAGAGGAGGAGAAAGAGAAGCAGAGAGGATTCTAAAGAGAGGAGGAGGAGGAGAGGAGCAGCAGGAAATAAAGAAAGGAGTTAAGAAAGAAATAAGAGAGGAGGAGCAAAAGAGCAAAGAGAGGGAGCAGGAAGAGAGGAGGAGAAATAGAAGAAAGAGAGGAGGAGAAAGAGAGGAGCAAAAAGAGAGGAGGAGAAAGAGAGGAGCAGAAAGAGAGGAGGAGAAAGAGAAGAAAGAGGGGGGGAAAGAGAAGAAAGAGAGGAGGAGAAAGAGAAGAAAGAGAGGAGCAGAAGAGAGGAGGAGGAAAGAGAGACAGAAAGAGAGGAGGAGAAGAGAGAAGAAGAAAGAGGAGGGAGAAAGAGGATATAAGAGAGGACAAGAGAGGATGAGGAAGAAAGAAAGAGATGATGAGAAAGAGGATAAGAAAAGAGGAGGAGAAGAGAGGACAGGAAAGGGAAGCAGCAGGCTGACAGAAAGAGAAGAAAGAGAGGAGGAGAAAGAGGTTGTTATAAGAAAAGAGGAGGAGAAGAGAGGAAGAAAGAGAGGAGGAGGAAAGAGAGGATAAGAAAAGAGGAGGAGAAAGAAGAAAGAGGAGGAGAAAAAGAGGAGGAGAAAGAGAGATGATATAAAGAGAGGAGGAGAAAGAAGAAAAAGAGGAGCAGGAAGAGGAGGAGGAGGAAAGAGGAGGAGGAGAAAGAGAAATAAAAGAGAGGATAGAAGAGAGGAGCAGAAAGAGAGGAGCAGAAAGGGAAGAAAGAAAGGATAGAGAGAAGAAAAAGAGGATAGAAGAGAGGAGGAGGAAGAGGAGGAGAAAGAGAAGAAAGAGACGAGCAGAAAGAGAGGAGGAAAGAGAAGAAAAGAGGATAGAAGAGATATATAGAGGAGGAGAAAGAGAAGAAAAAAGATAGAGCAGAAGAGAGGAGGAAGAGAGGAGGAGAAAGAGAAGAAAGAGAGGAGCAGAAGAGAGGAGGAGAAAGAGAGGAGCAGAAAGGGAAGAAAGAAAGGAGCAGAAAGAGAAGAAAGAGAGGAGGAGAAAGAGAAGAAAAAGAGGAGCAGAAGAGGAGGAGGAAAGAGAAGAAAAGAGGAGCAGATAGAAGAGGAGGAGAAAAAAGAGAGGAGGAAAGAAAGAGAGGACAGAAAGAGAGGAGGATAAAGAGGTGATAAAAGTGGGAAGAAAGCCAAAGGAGGAGAAAGAGAAGAAAGAGAGGAGCAGAAAGGAAAGCAGAGAGAAGAGGAGCAGAAGAGAGAGGAGAAAGAGAGGATAGAAAGGAGAAGAAGAAAGAGGATAGAAGAGCTGAGGAGAAAGGAGAAAGAGGAGGAGAAAGAGAGAGAGCAGAAAAAGAGAAAGAGGAGGAGCAAAGAGAGGGAGCAGAAAGGAAAGAGGAGAAGACAGAAAGAGAGGGAGCAGAAAGAGGAGGAGGAAGAGGAGAAGAAAGAGAGGAGGAGAAAGAGGAGCAGGAAAGGAGGAGCCAGGTGGCGAAAGAGGAGAGAAAGAGGAAGGAGAAAGCGAAGAAAGAGAGGAGGAGAAAGAAAGGAGGAGAGGAGGAGAAAGAGAGGAGGAGAAAGAGGACTGATAAGAGGAGCAGAAGAGAAGAGGAAGAGAGGATGGGGAAAGAGAGGAGCAGAGAGGAGAAAGAGAAGAAAGAGAGGATGCAGAAAGAGAGGAGGAGAAAGAAAGGAGGAGAGGAGCAGAAAGAGAAGAAAATTAGAGGAGCAGAAGAGAGGAGGAAAATAGAAAGAGAGGAGGAGGAAAGAGAAGAAAGGAGATACAGAAGAGGAGGAGAAAGAGAGACAGAAAGAGAGGAGGAGAAAGAGAAGAAAAAGAGGATAGAAAGAGAGGAGGAGAAAGAGAGGATGAGGAAAGAGAAGGATAGAAGAGAGGATAGAAAGGGAAGAAAGAAAGGATAGAAAAAAGAGGAGCAGAAGAGAGGAGGAGGAGAAGAGAGGAGGAGGAAAGAGGAGGAGAAAAAGAGGAAGAAAAAGAGGAGCAGAAGAGGAGGAGAGAAGAAAGAGAGGAGGAGAAGAGAGAGGAGAGAGAGGAGAAAGAGGAGGAGAAAGAGGAGAAAGGGAAGAAAATGAGAGGAGGAGAAAAGAGGAGCAGAAAGAGGAGGAGAAAGAGAGGAGGAGAAAGAGAGGAGGAGAAGAGAAGGAAGAAAGGAGGGTGAAAAAGAGAAGAAAGAGAGGAGGAGAAGAGAAGAGAGAGAGGAGAAGAGAGGAGGAGAAAAGAGGATAAGAAAAAGAGAGGAAGGATAAGAAAGAGAAGAAAGAGAGGAAGAGGAGCAGAAAGAGAGGAGGAAGAAAGAGAAGAAAGAGAGGAGGGAGAGAAAGAGAGGAGCAGAATAAGAGAGGAGGAGAAAGAGAGGAGGGAGGAAAGAGAGGAGCAGAAAGAGAGGAGTGAGAAAGAGAAGCCATGTTATGTGCAGATATATAAGAGGATGGAGAAAGAGAAGCAAGATGAGGAGCAGAAGAGAGAAGAGAAGAGAGGAAAGAAAGAGAGGATATAGGAAAGAGAGGAGGAGAAAGAGAGGAGAAAGAGATAAGAGAAGCAGGAAGAGAGGAGGAGAAGAGAGGGAGGAGAAAGAGGAGCAGAAAGGGAAGAAAGAGGAAGGAGAGAAAGAGAAGAAAGAGGAGGAGAAGAAAGAGGAAGAAAGAGAGGAGCACAGGAAGAGAGAGGGAGAAAGAGAGGACAGAAAGAGAGGAGGAGAAAAGAGAGGAGCAAAAAGAGGAGGGAGAAAGAGAGGAGGGAGAAAGAGAGGATGAAAGAGAAGGAAAGAGGAGCAAAGAGAAGCTAAGAGAGGAGGAGAAAGAGAAGAGCAGAAAGGAAGACATGAAGAGAGCAGAAAGAGGAGCAGAAAGAGGAGAGCAGAAAGAAAGGAGGAAGAAAGAGGAGAAAGAGAAGAGAAGAGAGAAGAAGAGGAGGAAAGATGAGAAGAAAGAGAGGAGGAGAAAGAGAGGAGCAGAAAGAGAAGGAGGAAAGAGAGGATGGAGAAGAAGAAGAGAGGAGGAGAAAAGAGAGATAGAAAGAGGAGGAGAAAGAGAGGAGGAGAAAGAGGACAGAAAGAAAGGAGAGGTTATAAGAGAAGAAAGAGGAGGAGAAAGAGAGAAAGAGGATGAAAGAGAAGAGAAGAGAGAGGAAGAGAGGAGGAGAAAGAGAGGAGCAGAACAGAGTAGGAGAAAGAGAGGAGGAGAGGTGAAGAGAGGAGCAGAAAGAGGAGCAGAAAAGAGGAGGAGAAAGAGAAGAAAGAGAGGGAGGAGAGGAGTGAAAGCAGGAGGAGGAGAAAGAGAGGAGGAGGAAGAGAGGAGCAGAAAGAGAAGAAAGAAAGAGGAGCAGGAAGAGAGGAGGAGAAAGAGGAAGAAAGAGAGGAGTTGAGGAAAGAGAGGAGGCTGGAAAGAGAGGAGCAGAAAGGGAAGAAAGAAAGGAGCAGAAAGAGAGTTGAAAGAGAGGAGCAGAAGAGAGGATGATAAAGAGGAGGAGGAGAGAGAGAGGAGAAGAAAGAGGAGGAGCAGAAAGAGAGGAGGAGAAAGAGCAGAAAGAGAGGAGGAGAAGGAGGAAAAGAAAGAGAGGAGGAAGAGAAGAAAGAGGAGAAAGATGGGAGGAGGAAAGAGAGCAGAGGAGGAGCAGAAGGAAGAGAGGAGAAAGAGAAGAAAGAAAGGAGCAGGAAAGAGAAGAAAGAGAGGAGAAGAAAAGAGAGAGGAGGAAAAGAGAGGAGGAGAAAGAGAGGAGCAGAAAGAGCAGGATAAGAGAAGAAAGAGGAGGAGAAAGAGAGGTTAGATAAGAGAGGAGGAGAAAAGAGGAGGAGGAAAGAGTAAAGAAAAGGAGGAGAAAGATCAGAGGAGAGATGAAAGAGAGGACAGAAAGGGAAGAAAGAGAGGAGGAAAGAGAAGAAAGAGGAGGAGAGAAGAAAGAGATGACAAGAGAGGAGGAGAAATAGAAGAAAGAGAGGAGGAGGAAAGAGAAGAAAGAAGAGGATAGAAGAGGGAGGAGAAAGAGACAGGAGGAAAGAAGAAGAGGAGGAGAGAGGTTGTGGAAGAGGAGGAGCTAAGAGATAAGAGAGGAGCAGAGAAGAGAGGAGGAGAAAGAGAAGAAAGAGGAGGAGGATAGAAGAGAGGAGGAGAACAGAAGAAAGAGAGGAGGAGAAAGAGAGGAGTGAAAAGAGGAGGAGCAGAAAGAGGAGCAGAAAGAGAGGAGGAGAAGAAAGAAGAAGAAAGAGGAGGGAAGAGAAAGAGGAGGAGGAGAAAGAGAGGAGCAGGAAAGAGAGGACAGAAGAAAGAGAGGAGGAGAAAGAGGAGGAGAGGAAAGAGGAGCAGAAAGAGGAGGTGAGAGAAGAAAGAGAGGAGGAGAAAGAGAGGAGCAGAAAGAGAGGAGGAGAAAGAGAGGAGCAGAAAGGGAAGAAAGAAAGGAGCAGAAAGAGAAGAAAGAGAGGAGGAGAAAGAGAAGAAAAAGAGGAGGATAGAAGAGGAGGAGAAGAAAGGAAAGAAAAGAGGAGCAGAAAGAGAGGAGGAGAAAGAAGAAAGAGGAGAAAAGAGGAGGAGAAAAGACGAGGATCAGAAGAGGAGGAGAAAGAGAGGAGACAGAAAGAGGAGCAGAAAAGAGAAGAAAGAGAGGAGGATAAGAGGAGCAGAAGAGAGGAGGAGGAAAGAGAGAGGAGCAAAAAGAGAGGATATGGAGAAAGAGATAAGAGAGGAGGAAGAGGGACAGAAAGAAGAAAGGTTAGAGGATGGAGAAAGAGTAAAGAAAGAGGACAGAAGAGAGGAGGAGGAGAAAGAGGAGGACAGAAGAGAGGGAAGAAGAAAGGCGTTATAAGCGAAGAGAGGAGGAGAAGAGGATAGCGGGCTGTTGTTAAAGAGAAAGAGGAGAAAGAGGGAGGAGGAGAAAGAGAGATAGAAAGAGGAGGAGGAGAAAGAGAGGATAGAAAGAAAGGAGGAGGAAGAGAGGAGGAGGAGGACAGAAAGAGAGGAGGAGAAAAGAGAGTGACAGAGTACAAGAAAAGATAAGGAGGAGAAAGAGAAGAAAGAGAAGAAAGAGGAGGAGAAAGAGGAGTGATAGGAAAGAGAGGAGGAGAAAGAGGATAGAAAGAGGAGTGAGAGCAGAAGAAAGAGGAGGGAGAAGAGAGAGGAGGAGAAAAGAGATTTGTTACAAAGAGAGGAGGAGAAAGAGAGAGGAGCAGAAGAGAGGAGGAAAGAGAGGAGGAGGAAAGAGAAGAAAGTATAAAGAGAGGAGCAGAAGAGAGGAGGAGAAAGAGAGGACAGGAAAGGAAGAAAGAAGAGGAGGAGAAAGAGAGGAGGAGAAAAGAGGAGCAGAAGAGGAGGAGAAAGAGGAGGAGAAAGAGAGGAGGAGGAAAGAGATGAGTGAAAGAGAGGAGGAGAAAGAGAAGAAAAGAGGATAGAAGAGAGGAGGAAAGAGGAGGAGAAGAGAAGAAAAAGAGGAGCAGAAGAGAGGAGGAGAAAGAGAGGAGGAAAGAGAAGAAAAGAGAGCAGAAGAGAGGAGGAGAAAGAGAAGAAAGAGAGGAGGAGAGAGAGGAGAAAGAGAGGAGCAGAGGAGCAGAGAAGAGAGAGAAAGGAGCAGAAGAGAGGAGGGAAGAGAAGAAAGAGGAGAGATAAGAGGAGAAAGAGAAAGAGAGCATAGAAGAGAGGAGGAGGAAAGAGAGGAGCAAAGGAGGAGGAGAAAGAGGAAGAAAGAGGGGGGGAAGAGAAGAAAAGAGAGGAGGAAAGAGAAGAAAGAGAGGAGCAAGAAGAGGAGGAGAAGAGAGAGGAGAAAGAGAAGAAAGAAAGAGGAGGAGAAAGAGAAGAAAGAGGAGGAGAAAGAGAAGAGGAGAAGAAAAGAGGAGCAGAAGAGAGGAGGAGAAAAGAGGAGGAGAAAGAGAAGCAAAAGAGGAGCAGAAAGAGAGGAGGAGAAAGAGGAAGAAAGAGAGCAGGAGAAAGAGAGCTGAAAGAGAGGACAGAAAATAGAAGAAAGAGAGGATAGAAGAGGAGGAGGAGAAGAAGAACAGTGATAGGAGGAGAAAGAGAGGAGCAAAAAGAGAGGAGGAGAAAGAGAGGAGCAGAAAGAGAGGAGGAGAAAGAGAAGAAAGAGGGGGGGGAAGAGAAGAAAGAGAGGAGGAGAAAGAGAAGAAAGAGAGGAGCAGAAGAGAGGAGGAGAAAGAGAGGAGGAGAAAGAGAGGAGCAGAAAGAGAGGAGCAGAAAGGGAAGAAAGAAAGGAGCAGAAAGAGAGGAGGAGAAGAGAGAAGAAGAAAGAGAGGAGGACAAAGAGAGGAGGAGAAAGAGAGGAGCAGAAAGAGAGGAGGAGAAAGAGAAGAAAGAGAGGAGGAGAAAGAGAGGAGCAGAAAGAGAGGAGGAGAAAGAGGAGAAAAAGAGGAGCAGAAGAGAGGAGGAGAGCGAAGAAAGAAAGAGGAGCAGAAAGAGAAGAAAGCAGAGGAGGAGAAAGAGGAAGAAGAGAGGAGCAGAAGAGAGGAGAAGAAAGGAAAGAAAAGAGGACAGGAAGAGATGGAGGAGAAAGAGAAGAAAGAGGATAGAAGAGAGGAGGAGAAAGAGAGGAGCAGAAAGGGAAGAAAGAAAGGAGCAGAAAGAGAAGAAAGAGAGGAGGAGAAAGAGAAGAAAGAGAGGAGCAGAAAGAGAAGAAAGAGAGGAGCAGAAGAGAGGAGGAGAAATAGAAGAAAGAGAGGAGGAGAAAGAGAGGAGCAAAAAGAGAGGAGGAGAAAGAGAGGAGCAGAAAGAGAGGAGGAGAAAGAGAGGAGCAGAAAGAGAGGAGCAGAAAGGGAAGAAAGAAAGGAGCAGAAAGAGAGGAGGAGAAGAGAGGAGAAGAAAGAGAGGAGGAGAAAGAGAGGAGGAGAAAGAGAGGAGGAGAAAGAGAAGAAAGACAGGAGAGGAGGAGAAAGAGAGGAGCAGAAAGAGAGGAGGAGAAAGAGAGGAGGAGAAAGAGAGGAGCAGAAAGGGAAGAAAGAAAGGAGCAGAAAGAGAAGAAAGAGAGGAGGAGAAAGAGAAGAAAGAGAGGAGGAGAAGAGAGGAGAAGAAAGAGAGGAGGAGAAAGAGAGGAGGAGAAAGAGAGGAGCAGAAAGAGAGGAGGAGAAAGAGAAGAAAGAGAGGAGGAGAAAGAGAGGAGGAGAGTAGTAGTATAGGGACATGTATGCGCGTATACGTACGTGCACGCGCGCCACCTCACGTGCACTCTCATGCACGCATATATATGTCCCTATTATGCATATTTTATGAAAAGAAATAAAAAATTTAAATAAAAAATTAAAATATATTATTTAAAATATAAAAATATTATCACAAATTAAAAATCTATAAAATAAAATACCCCTATAGATAGGAGCTCTTGTTTGTACGCATTTAAACACGTATAAAACCCATCCCTGTGTCTTTAATAATACATACTGTTTATCAATGTGTTGAAATGACTGTAAGGGGTGTGTCACCCCCCTCAGTACATGCACTGCTGTAGCTTCGTATATCATACATGCACGAGCGGGGCTTTGCGCACTATAGTGATGCTAATGAGCACATTCTGCTTATGTATAGGTAGGGGAGGAAGCTAGGTGGCTGGGGGCGTGTTTGGTGGGGAAAAAAGGGATGTCCGAAGGAGTAGGGAACGATGTTATTGGGGTGCATACTACTTATGAATAGGAGGGGCGGAGGGTCAGGTAGGGGGTGTGTCCCTTAAAAAGGTATCGCCATGTGAACGGCTTCGCATATCAACAGTCTACCGTTATCTGTCTGCTGATCACATCGCTATATCTGTTGGCGCAGCCTATTCCTTGAGAATAATTTTTCTCCAAAAGGTAAAGTGATGTAGTGTTTGATAAAATGTTGTATAATATATCGGCTGTAATATAAGTTGTGTACTTGATAAAGCGAGGATTCCGCATGTTGGTGGCTGTGTGTTCTGTGCCGTGCTCAGTAGCTCCAGAGCCGTTAGCCTCCGTCCACGTTAGCCCTACGGATTGCTATAGCGAACACACGTGGTCCCCTAGGCTGTTGTATAATGTTGTGTACCCTGGCTGGCGAAGGGTTCCTGCATGGTGCTTTGGCTGCCCAGGTTTCAAAGCAATACGTGCTCAGTAGTCTAGAAACACGTTAGCCTCCGGCCCGCTAGCCTCGTGCTTCTATGTGAATACTGCGTGGGTCTCCGAAGCGCTGTGTATAATGTGTCGATTGTAATAGTGTTCCGCGCTGGCAGGGGCGCAGCAGTCTGAGTGTCGTTAGCCCCGGTGCGTTGTTGTATGTGGTATTGTGAACTTTACTGCGAGGGTACCGCATGGCATTGGCTGTGTGTCCTGGGGCGGTGCGCGCATCAGTCTAGAGCCGCGAAGCCGCTGCATTGCTACTATCCCCATGGGCTACAGGGACACATGTGGTCCCTATGCTGTTGTATAATATTCGATTATGAAATTCATCTTTATATAAATATATATTCAATCACTCTTTAGTATAAAGCATACACTGACGCTGTGTTTTTATTAATTAGCAGATCATAAACTAATATAAATATTGGTAACTGTCCGAAAATATGCTGCCGTCAGCTGCTGGCAATGTTCCGGTAGTGAGTATTAAATAATTATAGAATGATGATATGGGTCAGGCCACAGAGTTACGGTTCATATGTATGATTTATCTGTTTTAGACAGGCTGAACAGGCGCATCACTTCACAACGTAAAGTCAACCTCTAAAGACACAAAGCAACAGTTGTCTTCGACCTCACCCCACCGACAATGACTCGCATCAGAATTAGCGCGCAAGCAGCTGGTATACTTGGAAGGTCGGTGAGCATTTGTTTTAATTACGATGGCGTTCACTATTCCATACGCTAATATTGTAGTATGGTGCAAAATTAAATGTTAAAAACGTGGCAATATCTTGCTTTCTTAGCTTAAGACCCTATGAGACCTGCTGGTGTTAAAATATTGATATCTCTGTTGCATACAGTCAGACATCTGTGCACAGCCATCAGGTAATATATTGTTTATTACCTGTATATATATACAGAGATGTAGATATATATGTATAGATATGTGCTTTCAGAGGCTTTAAAGACCCCTTTGAGATACGCTGGTGTTAAAATATTGACATCCAGCATACAGTCAGACAATCGTACAGCTATCAGGTAATATAATGGTTACTGTATTATTGTTATTATTACTGTATATATATATATATATATATATATATATACAGAGAGATGTAGAGGCGGTTTTCTCAGAGGATTTTCAGAGCAGACCAGACCTAGCATCAGCCACCCCTCATCAGATGATGACCCCCTTAGCTGTGCTCACTGTACACACTCCTACCACCAAAGCCAAAGAAGAAGAAGCAGAAGAAGTTGATAAATAATACAGGTCTGTTAGTGGGTAGACATAATGACATGTCATATTTGTTTATAAAACAGTCTATAAAATATATATGCTATTTCACCCCAGAGCGCGACATTCCATTATCAAGGG